>NC_091948.1:6977997-7277997 GCF_041260155.1 Ptychodera flava
GTCACAAAGAAAGATGTCTATTTCTACCTTGGTCTATATAGTCAGCTACTATAGGAAATTTGTTCCTAATTTCTCAGCTGTTGCAAGTGTCATAACAGACCTCACAAAGGAAGGAAACCCAAATTATTTTGTTTGGAACAAAGAATGCCGAAGTGCATTTAATTGATTTAAAGGAGCCTTGATGTCCAAATCAGTATTAGGCAGTCCTAATTTTGACACAGAGTTTATTGTTCAAACTGATGCTTCAGAAAGAAGAATTTGTGTTGTTCTACGCCAAGTCGACAATGATAGTGAAGAATAACCAATAATGTGTCTCAGTAGAAAACTTTTACCAAGAGAAGAGTCTTATCCAATCATAGAGAAGGAATGTCTTGCAATTGTTTGGGCAGTCAAGAAACTATATGTCTACCTTTATGGTAAACCCTTTGTGATACAAACAGATCACAAGCCATTGAAATGGCTAGAGAAAATGAAATGAAAGATAATAACAGCCAGTTGTTACGATGGTCACAACAACTTCAGCTGTACTCCTTAACTGTTCAGGACAGGCAAGGAGTTTGCAATAAGAATGTAGATGCATTGTCAAGAATATGAATGATGTTTAGCTACAAGAAGTTACTCTTCAATGATACAGTCTGTTTGTTTATATTATTTGTAACACACATCAATCTCCTTGCTGATCTATTTGTGATTCACTCATGTATTGTACAATGGCTGAGTGTAATACACTCAGTGTGACAGTTTTCAGACAACCTCAGTTTTCGGACATTTAGTGACATGCTGTTAGTTACACTCATTTTCGCTCCATATCGATAGCATTTTACAGGTCATGTGACCTCATATTAAGTCAGGTGACACTGTTGTCCCGTTTTCGATAGTTTTTTTGTTAGAAGCTATTGAGTTCACTACTAGCGGCGGTCACAAATTGTCGTCTGATACCACGTCAGTGATACTGTCAACATACTGCCGTCAGGTCAAAGTAACTGAAATTTTGACTAAAGTCCTGATTTAGCATTGGGTAGGATAATGATTTTGAAAATATTCTTTCCATTATTCGCTACGATTGTATGTAGTTTTAACGAAAACTGCACAGTTGTTTTGAGAAAAAAAGAACATTTAATGAATGTAAGAAGTGTACAAGTTTTCGGTTTGACAATATTTAGCATGTGTAAACGTAGTAAGTGACTTACCGCGTAAAAACTTGACAGGTAAATAATTCCATACGATGAAATATACTCGCTATTTTTATTTAATAATTCCTGTGCGATTCTAATACAAACAAAATATGCAATGGAAACAATTATAAGTAGGGCCTAATACTCACTGAACAAACTTTGCGGAGTTAGCCACAACGTAAGATACAAGGTGCCGAAAGCAACACACACACAGACAGCCCGTGTCCGATATCTAAGCGCTATACACATCGAAATATAGTTGAGTCATCCATGGATTAAACATAACTAATTATCATGAAATATTTTTATATACAGTTTTCTAAACACATCGAAATTAAAAATCGGTGGTTTGAAGTTTCAAATTACCAATACTTGGCTCCTAATCACATTCTAAACACAACGTCTGGATTGCAGTCCGATAAATATGCCTTCAACATTGGGTCAAAACTTTGGCAACTTTGACCCCAAAATATCACTCCCGTCTTGTCAACTGAGTTTGAGGATAACCACAATAAAGTTTCAAAAAGTATGGTAATAAGATTTCGTATTGCTGGTCATTTACGAAACGACTTTGGGCAAAATTCAATACCCTGTCCGAAAACTGTCACACTGAGTGTAACTGTCAAATGTGTACAAGTTCTCTTTTAGAGACAGAAGTGGTGCACAATGCCTGCTTGCTGAGATTGTCATCATCGACAAGAAAAATAAGGAAAAGCAAACAAACAAGCAAAGCACCGCTTTGATTATGGAAGCGGGAAGGTGTTACAGTATTTGACAATAACTTCAGACCAAATTACTGTATCATACATGAACACTGACTTTTACTATCACAGATTGCAAAAATAGCTACAATGATGACACTGTTGTTCCTCAGTGCATTTAGTGGTAGGGATTTAAGGAGAGAGGTTCGGAAATGTTGCTGTATTTACAATTAATGACATTTTTTTACTATAACCCAAATAGGATTCGAACCCCCTCACACCCACGGCAACATCGCCTAGCTGCTAGGCCTCACACAAAACCAGTCGGCTACCATTTTCAACCAAAAAGAGTTGGCCACAGCAACCGACTTAGATGTTACAATCCTGTGGATGACTGACATCGCCAAATTATGGTACAAATTATAAATAAAATTTTGATTGACTTTGCCAGAAATGATTTGTATTCCTATTCCCACACTCTCATACTTTGACTTCAATCCACTTTCTATACTGTCACTTGAATCACAGTCACGGAATACATCTCGTATTATTTGTTGATATTTCTCTGGAGCCGAATTCATACTGAACATCAGTCGGGTATACCTATATAGCCCTCTGTGAGTCACAAATGTCGTAATTTGGCAGCTTTCTTCACTTAGTCGAATTTGGTGGAAGCCCCACTTCAAATCGAGATGACTAAACACTGTACTGCCATTCATATCTTGCAGTAACTCATCTGAAGTTGGAATCAGTTGGTGCTCGCGTACTATGGCTTAGTTTGCACGTCTCATGTCAACGCAGATTCTGACATCTTCTGGCTTGGGCACAACTACAAGTGGCGACACCCATCCGGTCAGTCCCTCCGGTACTTCCTCTATGATACCCATTGACAAAAGTTTGTCGAGCTTGGCATCAACTTTTCCCCGTGGCCCGTAAGGAATTCTGCAAACTTGCTGAGCGATCGGCTTCACCGAATCGTCAATATTCAGCTTTAGTTCATAGTCTTTCAGAAGACCGACTCCTTGGAGTATGTCTTTATATTATCTACGAATGTCTTTTGTTACGTGCAGAGAAAACAAACAAAAGGGTGAACTCAGCAGTTTCCGTTTAAACAAAATTTATTACGAAAATAAAACTAATTGCTAAGTCAGGGATAAAATACAAGCTTTAAAAGTGTACAGACTACTTATCTCAGCTGGGACGACAAAGCTCCAGTCTCAGAGTTGTAACAGTCAGTCGGATGAATGAACAGTCCTTTGGCTTGCAGGCTTGAAGTTGCACAAAGTCCACAGTGTAAATCCAGCGTTGGCAGTGAAGGTCTTGAGAAGTCTTGAAAATTACTACGGCTGGAGTTTCCAAAGACTTGAAGTAACACACAAGAGACACGATCCCAAAAGTCTGACTGGAAGCTGTGCACGTCCCTTTTTATACCCATGTGCTTACATAAGGGCATATAAGAACAGTCTAGAACTTTTATTGACATGCTAATTACTGTTCTAAAATTATCTCTCTTACACAACTAATTAAATTTCCAGAACATTCCGAACATGACTAATTAAATTCAAGGTTGTGAGGTCATTAAGGGCAGTGACCTTGAGAATGTTCTAGACTAAATTGAACTCAGGTCAGGATGAGTGTGGAGGAAAATGACCTACATAACACATCCCCTCTTCAAAAAAGAAAATTTTTCAAAGAAAAATCTTTCTTTTACAAATGTAATCTTAAAAGTGTGAACGACAATAAACTCTATATACGAGAGAGACAGTCTGCAATTAAATTGTCTCTACCTTTGATATGTCTAATATCAAGATTAAACTCCTGTAACATTAAACTCCATCTTATCAATCTCTGATTTTTGCCTTTTAATTTCTGCAGAAACAACAAGAGGGTCGTGATCAATATAAACCACTATTGGCTGATTTGAAAAACTTCAAAATGCTGTAAAGCTAATATCAAAGATAAACACTCTTTTCAATTGTAGAGTAGTTTCTCTGGGATTTGTTAAATTTGCGTGAAAAATAGCAAACAGGATGATCTGTACCATGACTATGCTCTTGCAATAAAACAGCACCAGCAGCCGTATCACTAGCATCCACAGCTAATTTGAATGGCAAAGTGAAATCTGGTGCAGACAACACTGGAGCACTTTGCAGTATGGCTTTAAGTGTATCAAATGCCTGTTGGCATTGCTCTGACCAAACAAACTTTACTTTCTTTTTAAGTAAGTTAGTCAAAGCCTCAGTAATTGTGGAGAAATTTGGACAGAATTTCAGTAATTGTGGAGAAATTTGGACAGAATTTTCTGTAGTAACCAGCCATACCGAGAAAGCACATCAGTTGTCGTTTGCAGTTTGGTATGGGAAAACTTGAAATGGCTGTGATTTTGGCATCAACAGGTTTTACCTCACCCTGTCCTACAGTATGTCCAAGGTAAGTCACCCTCGCCCAACCAAACTCAGATTTTGCAAGGTTTACAGTCAACATTGCTTTACTCAGTCTCTCAAAGAACTTCCACATGAGCTTGATGTGTTCCTCCCAGGTGTCACTATACAGGACTACGTCGTCAACGTAAGCTGCACATCCGTCGAGCCCGGATATGATGTCGTTGATCATCTGTTGGAACGTTGCCGGAGAGTTCTTCATTCCGAATGGCATCACCTTGTACTGGAACAATCCGTCTGGTGTAACAAAGGTGGATATTTCACGAGCACGATCCGTCAGAGGGACTTGCCAAAATCCCTTCAGTAGGTCAAATTTCGTCACATACTTGGCTTTTCCCACTCGGTCGATGCAGTCATCAATCCTCGGGATTGGGAAAATGTCTGTCTTTGTTAAAATGTTGACTTTCCTATAGTCCGTGCACATACGATAACTGTGATCTGCTTTGGGAACAAGTATTTACGGTGAACTCCAGTTACTTTTACTGTGTTCAATAAAGTCATTGTCCAGCAGGTATTTGACTTCTTCCTGGAGATATTTCGCTTTTGTTGGATTCAGTCTGAATGGATGTTGTTTTACAGGCTTACTGTCCCCAACATCAACGTCCTGATAGATGACGTTTGTCCTCATTGGAACATCTTGAAACAGGTGTTTATATTCGTGGAGCAGTTCTTTCACCTGTTGTTGTTGTTCTGGCTTGAGGTGTGCCAACTTTGTAGACTCCAGCTTCTCCAGGATTTCTGAGTTCTGAAGCTTGACCGAGCCCAGCTTTGAATTTAGAGTATTTTCACTCAAGTCAGTTTCAGTATCACTATCTTCATAATGGTTTGAACTGACTGCACTGACAGGCTTTGATTTAGAAGGATTATCCCTATCCAAATATGGCTTAAGCATATTTATGTGACATAGCTGTTTTTGTTTTCGTCTGTCAGGTGTTATTATGATGTAATTTAAATCACTCAATTTCTTATCAATTAGGTATGGCCCAAAGTAACGAGGATGGAGTGGTTTGCCAGGAACTGAAAGTAGAACAACAACTTTTTGACCTGGTTCAAACTTCCGTTTTGAGGTGCTTTTGTCATATTTGATTTTCATTGACTGCTGAGATGACTCAAGATTTTCTGTGGCCAATTCACATGCTTTATAAAGTTTTGTACGAAAATCTGACACATATTGTAAAATATTCAGACAATCATCATCATCTGATAGGAATTTCTCTTTAACGAGCTTAAGTGGGCCACGGACTGAATGTCCAAATACAAGCTCAAGTGGACTAAAACCAAGAGACTCTTGAATTGACTCTCTAACAGCAAAGAGCAGAAAATGAATTCCTTCATCCCACTGGTTTTCTGTTTCAAAACAGTAGGTCCTAATCATATTTTTCAAAGTTTGATGAAATCGCTCAAGAGCACCTTGACTTTCTGGATGATAGGCAGATGACGTATACTGTTTAATGCCTAGCTGATCCATTACTTGTTGAAAAATACCAGACATAAAGTTGGAGCCTTGATCAGACTGGACACATTTAGGGAGGCCAAATAAAGTGAAAAATTTGACTAAAGCTTTCACTATAGTCTTTGTCTTTATATTTCTCAGTGGTATGGCTTCTGGGAACCGAGTTGATGTACACATTATTGTCAGCATGTACTCATTTCCTGATCTTGTTTTTGGTAGGGGCCAAACACAGTCTATTGGAATCCTACTAAATGGTTCTTGAAATGCAGGAATTGGCTGTAAAGGGGCCTTTGGAATGGTCTGATTTGGTTTTCCCACCATGTGACATGTGTGACAAGTTTTACAGAAATGTGCTACATCCTGCCTGAGATTAGGCCAATAAAAGTGACTGAGAATTTTATGATAAGTTTTCCTTACTCCAAAATGACCAGCCCAGGGCGTTTCATGGGCCAGGCGCAATATTTCAGCATGATAGGGCTTTGGAACCATGATTTGATGTTTTATAGCCCAATCGTCATCAACCAAAACATCTGGAGGTCTCCATTTATGCATGAGAATACCAGATTTTGTATAATAGGAAACAGAGCTATCTGAAGCTTTACCTTCATCATCTACCCTGTCAAACAAAGACAAAATATCTGGATCTTTGAGTTGTTCTGCAATGAGATTTGATCTAGAAAATGTCTGACTTTGGTCAGCAGAAGTTTTACTGGAAGTTTCAAATCCACGAGGGATAACTGAATGATCCGTGTCAAACACCTGACTGAGAAAGGTGTCATTTAAGTCAACATCTGTGACATTAATTTGGAGAGTATTTTGATTCTCAGAAGATTTCTTTGACATGGCTCGAGTAATAGCACATGAAGGAAATATCAGGTATCTCTTGTTCAATTGGCTCCGGATCCTGATCTAAGCCAGGATTATCAGTCACAAGTGGATTTGTAATGACCTTGTCCCCAGCAAGGTCGTTTCCAAGAAGAAGGTGAATTCCTTCAAAAGGCAAAAAAGGTCTAATACCTAAAGTCACAGGTCCAGAAACAAAGTCCGAAGACAAATAGACATTATGGAGAGGAACAGGAATGTAGTCATTGCAATCTACCCCCTTAATAAGAACTTTAGAACCTGAAAATGACTTTTCAGAAAACGGCAGGGTATCTGCCAACAAAAGAGACTGGGAAGCCCCGGGATCTTTTAAAATTTTGACAGGGGTAACGGAAGAAAAATCACTAGAAAGTGATATAAAACCATAATGAATAAATGGTTCGAAAATACCAATAATGCTATCTTGAGAAGAATTGACCTTGACCTCATTAATTGGGGATAAGAGAGGTTTGACCTCAGAAAATGTGTTGCACACATTATTATACTCTAATTGAGTTGATGAAGAAATAAAGCCGTTGGGCTTAGATCCACTTTGAGCACTTTGACCTTCATGTTTTCTTTTCAATTTGAAACAATCTGACACTAAATGGCCGTCTTTCTTACAATAATTGCAAGAAAGTGTACCAAACTGTTTGTCAGAAGGAGATTGAGACTTGGGATCTGATGATATGGAAGTGTTACTTGAACTCTGTGAACTGTTGTCATTTGATTTCCTACTCTCCTTTGAAAAATTCTTGGATGAAAATGAGGAGTTAAATTTACCTGCATTGTTTCTGTATGAAAAGGACTGGGATGGTTTGCTGAGAAATGAAGATTTGTGGGTCAATGAATAATCATCAGCCAAACGTGCAGCAACCTCCAATGTATCTGCCTTTTGTTCATTGATAAACGTCTTGATGTCACTCCGAATGCACCTCTTAAATTCCTCAATCAAAATAAGTTGTTGTGATTTGTCATAATTCTGACTGACCTTTTCAGAAGAACACCAACGATCAAACAGTCGTTCTTTTTTTCGAGCGAATTCAACATAAGTTTGATCCTTCACCTTCTCACAATCCCTAAATTTCTGACGGTAAGCTTCAGGCACCAACTCATAGCCCTTGAGAATTGATTCCTTCACAGAATCATAATTTGAAGCCTGCTCTACAGACAACTAAATGTAAATTTCTCTGGCTTTACCCACCAAAGCACTCTGCAAAAGCATAGACCAGGACTCCTTAGGCCATTCAGACTCTCAGCAATTTTCTCAAAATGAAGGAAATATTTATCAACATCCTTTTCTTGGAAAGGGGGAACTAACCTGAAATGCTTAGTGATGTTAAAATTGCCTGAAGGGAAGAATTTTCCTGACTGTCCAAGCCCTCTAAACGTTTCATTTCTAATCTTTCCTGCCTATCTTTCTCTCTCTGTCTTTCTTACATTTGCAACTTTTTCACGTGCCAAATCTGCCCGTATTTCTAATTCTAATTTTTTGAGTTTAAAGGAAGACTCAGGCTCATAATCTTTTAAAGCGGATTCCTCAAAATGGCCTGAATTAACTAAATGTTTTGCAATCTTGAACTGTATTTCTCGCTTGCGCATAGATCTTTTGGCATCTACTTTAAGGAAATTTGCCAGTGCTATGAGGTTGTCTTTTCTGAGGGAATTAAATGTGCCCTGATCAAGGTCATCCATAAATTCGTCTGGCTTGAATTCTGCCATGATTGAATTTCGCTGAGTTCACAGTATACAGTAGTTTTGAAAAGGCTGGCAAAATGTTGTCGAACGGCTCAAGATGTTCGTATCCCTGACGAGCCCCCAATTTGTTACATGCAGAGAAAACAAACAAAAGGGTGAACTCAGCAGTTTCCGTTTAAACAAAATTTATTACGAAAATAAAACTAATTGCTAAGTCAGGGATAAAATACAAGCTTTAAAAGTGTACAGACTACTTATCTCAGCTGGGACGACAAAGCTCCAGTCTCAGAGTTGTAACAGTCAGTCGGATGAATGAACAGTCCTTTGGCTTGCAGGCCTGAAGTTGCACAAAGTCCACAGTGTAAATCCAGCGTTGGCAGTGAAGGTCTTAAGAAGTCTTGAAAATTACTACGGCTGGAGTTTCCAAAGACTTGAAGTAACACACAAGAGACACGATCCCAAAAGTCTGACTTTATACCCATGTGCTTACATAAGGGCATATAATAACAATCTAGAACTTTTATTGACATGTTAATTACTGTTCTAAAATTATCTCTCTTACACAACTAATTAAATTTCCAGAACATTCCGAACATGACTAATTAAATTCAAAGTTGTAAGGTCACTAAGGGCAGTGACCTTGAGAATGTTCTAGACTAAATTGAACTCAGGTCAGGATGAGTGTGGGGGAAAATGACCTACATAACACTTCATCTGACTTTCGATCCACAACACTGTTGGCGTGTATTGGCCCAACGCGGAGAAGGTTGAGGCGTTCTGCAGTTTCTCTGCATAGTAATGTTCTACCTCTACTTTTGATAACAACAAAGTCAGCTCAGCACCTCAATTTGTCTGGCGACATGATATCAGCAGTGAATGTGCCTAGTGTTGGCAATGGCTCTGTGTTGCTGTACGCAAACAATACTCGTGCAGTCTTGCTTGATGTACACTGGACTCTCTTCCTTTTCAGGTACTCCCACGTGTGTTGACCCATGAGAATACACGTCCCTCCTGAATCAATCAAAATATCTTGTACTTTAACACCTCCAATATTTAATGATGTAACCCCATTGTCTCTATTTGGATCATCATGAACTGTAAACACATAGTCTGGTTTCCGCATGGAAAAATAATCGCAATCATACCAACCTCTCCCTTGCTCAGACTGCTCACCTTCAACTAAGTTGGTGCTATCATTCTGCTCATTTCTATTTCTTCCACGTCCTTGATTACGTCTATGTCTTCCTGTCTGACATTGGTTTTCTGATGTCCTCTTTGGGCACTTTTTGAAGAAATGTCCTATCTCCTCACAGTTCCTACATTTCTGTCACTTAGCTGGACAAGCAGGGTCTCTGGCAAAGTGTCCTTGCCTCCCACAGTTATAGCAACAGCAGCAAGTGTTACTGGTATAATGTCTTTTACCTGCTTTTGGGGCACTTCTCCTCTGGCCTTGTTTGTTTCCACCAACTGCATTTACTTGTTGTACTTGCGGTTTCCTCTCTCCCATTGACTGCATTTGTAAGTCAACAGCTTCTTGGGCATGAGCGATAACAAGTAAATCACTGAGTTTGGCGTTTTGTTTCTCGAGAAACTTTCTGCATATATGCGGAGAGTAGCATTTATCAACCAATGATCTCTGATGTGCTTGTCTTCTTTCTCAGCGAAGTCACATGTACTCGCTCTTTGTCTGAGCCTACATACGAATTTAACGACCGCCTCGTCACTGGGCAATCTGTCTAAACATGTGTCTCTCAAATGGTATGTTCGCTTTGGGGACGAAATGATTGTTCAATACTTGCAGCGTGTCCTCGTAATTTTTCTCAGAATCTTCACCTACCAGCGTGAAATAGATTTCTTGTACTTCTAGTCCAGCAGTATGTAACAGTAATGCTCGTTTCTGTGCTTCTGTCGTTACTCCCTTACCGACTAGATAGAGTTCAAATGCTCTTCTCCATTTCTTCCATCTTTGAGAAATGGTGTTTGGGTCTTCATTGACATTGAAACAAGCAAGGCCTCCATTGTCCAACGGAGTCACGTTTCCTCCTGTGGCACTGTTTCCCTCGGACATTTTCCAGGCATCCACGATGAAATTGTAATCAAATGGTTCAATTTAACTTCTCTGAGAATCCCATCCTCGTCGCCAGGTATAACATTCGCCTCGATGGGCAATGATGCACACAATGTTATCAGATTATAATGCTTTATTCACGTGAACACATGATGTCCGCCTTTACAGAGAACAGCCACACACAACAAACAATATTCTGGGTAAGCCCGGGTCAAAGGTCCATAGAGTTCAGGATACTACAACAGCTCAGTAAATCTCCCAAATACCATTGATGAGTGACCTATGTGAGCCGCTTGATGTTCAAAGTCATCTCGCTACTGACATATACAATATGCATACAGGTACTATGTGTACTGACCTTCATTGCTTTAGTTCAAGTACTTTGTCCATCTTCCTCGTTTCTGTATTCTCTCAGGGCTTCTTTGTGTCTGTTATCTTGTTTTCTAAGCTATATGCTTTCTTTCCACTCTTGTCTTACTGGCTATACACAGTTATAACCCATCTACGTTTGGAAAATTCAAACAAAAAATAGCCAGCCGATCCCTATGTACTAGCATACTGACCGCCATGATAAATGAAACTTACAGATGTATAGCAGTTTTGTTTTGGCATTTCTATTGGCCAAAATACTTCCAGAAATGCACTCCCGTACCAATCAAATTTGTAGTTTATACCTTAAATAATCTCTGCTATGTAGAAATACTCATCCAGATACTATCGGGAAATAACCCTCGGGGCTCCATTTTTGGAAGAATAAAAACTTGAACTTCCTGCTCAGACTACCCATGACGTAGGTCTCCCTAACTCAGTAATACTCCGTTAGTGGCTGTCCACACTCTCTAAAGTACGACAGTTAGGAAGTGACCATTTCCCCAGACTAGAAGAACCGCCCGGTGCAAAAAAAAACACACCAGAAAACGGTTAACCAAGTATTGAAGGGATACATAATAAACCCATTACAAACCAGTGTAACACACTTCCCCAGGTAATACAAAATACCAAGTGGGGAGGCGGGCGGGTGTGCTGGGTGAGTATTACTTTTGGTAAATTAGTTAGGAATTAGGAATTCTGGCCGAATACACCAAGGAAGCAGAGATAGCCCTAACCTCATGGACTGTCACTCTGGTAAGGTGACGATCAGTTTCTGAACTCTCGTTATAAGTCCAACTGACCGTTTTTGTAATCCAATTAGAAATGGTCGACTTGGAAATGTCCTGTGAGGAAGAGGGGGAATAGGTAGAAACAGTCTAACTCTCTCTGCACAAAGGATTAGGTTATTTTTTAAATACCAATGAAGACAACAAACCGGGCATAACAGGTGCTCTTGAGGGTCTGGCCCTATCAGTGGGTCAAGAGCTTTAATAGTAAAAGGGATGGCTATAGCACCAAGTGCTTGTTTCTTTGCCAAGAAACCCGGCCTAGTATGAAAGGCTGCTTCTGTCTTGGTAATCGTCAACAAACTATCAGTAGCACTAAAAGCATGAATTTCACTCCTGCGACTGCCAGATGCTTAATGCCACAAGAAAAGCAGTTTTAATGGTAAGTGCTTTCAAACTGATAGATGCCAATGGTTCAAAGGGCGGCCACTGTAGTCCACTCAGAACCAAAGACAAACTCCATTGAGGGACCAAGCGCCGTGAAGGGGGTCTCTCAATTTTGAAATTCTTGAGCACTGCAGTTAAAGCAGCATTATGACTAAAATCCTGGCCCCCAACATTTCTGAACGAGGCTGCAACAGAAGTACAATCGGGGAGAATTCTCTGTAATTATGTAACAATAGAAAGAACTCAGCTAATTGGCTTACATAGATTTTGAGCAGATCAATACTCTGTTTACCACACCAATCACGGAATTTCGACCACTTGTCATCGTAAACACAGACAAATAGAGAGACAGACTGGCAACGGGTATTGTTCAAGGTCTGAAGTGGTTAGGTAAGCCCTCCATGTACGCCTCGCCTCAGACAGCTCTCACCTATCTTTTCAGAAGAGTGTCGACCATTCACCCTTCTGTAGTTTCCGGGTTTTCGCCAATTTTTAAGTGAAAGTATGTTCAGCAAAGTTTGTGTTGTTGTTGTCATGTGGCGCTGAGCAGAATTTGTGTGCTGGCGAAAAGGGGAAAATTTTGAGCTTCGGGGAAAGTGAGTTTTACCATTTTAAAAATTCCTCTCACATTTTTATGAATATATAATGAGTGTGTTTGAACCAAATTTAAAAGTCTTTTATCGGTACTGTCTTGTTTTACTCAATGGTTTTCAATCAGTAATATCGTCTTTTACAAGCTGGTCATGGAAGGAAGTGTTTATGAAATTGCTGGCGTGCTATGTTTTGATTGGCGCGAAGCAGTGTTTCTGCCCTGAGAGCTTACAAAGTAAATATGGTTGCTACGAGACTTGCAGCACGATGTCATCTTATCGTACTTTTCGCATAATCTCATGCAATTATCAACCACAAACAAAGTCTCCAAAAAGTCTAACACCTGTGAAGCTCATTTTAATATGAAAAGGCCAGTCTTCCAAGATGACCATGAAACAAAAGGCATGCCGTGTTGCTAGTCTGTCTTTCTATTTGTCTGTGTCGTAAGTGTTGGCTCTCTGAGGTCTAGCCATGGTGGCAGCAGCTGTCTGAGAAAATCCTCTTGCAATGAGGGACTGCGCGACAACTTGAATGCGTGAAGCCTGAACACGCCTGGGTCAGGATGAACCAGTTGTGGACCTTGAAATAGTAGGTCCTTGCAGAGAGGTAAATCCAGAGGGTGCTGTACTAACAGGTCCAGTAGCATGATAGTATGATACCATGACGGCTTTGGCATTGCTGTGCTACTAGTATCACGTTGGTTTCCTCGTCCACTATTCTCTGTAGAACTAGTGATAAGAAAAGCAATGGAGGAACACATACAGGAGAAGGTTCCTCCATGACATCGACAGTGCGTCCACGACCAAGGCTCTGTGGTCTGTGACACAAACACAGGTTGTTTGCGATTCTTGAACGTCGCAAAGAAGTCCACGATGGGAGTTCCCCAAATCGCTAAAATCTGCTTGGCAATTTCCTGGGAAATTTCCCATTCCGTTGAAATCACCTTTTGGTCTTGAGACAGACTGTCGGCAATGTGATTCCGTTTGCTGGGCAGGTGTCGAGCCCGAAGGAGAACGTTGCGTTCCCTGCACCACATGAACAAGTCCCATGCTAGGTAACACAGTGTTGGGGATCTGGTCCCCCATTTTGTTTATGCAGGGCTCGAAATTAGCGGTAGTCCCGCATCCACAGACTACCAACTTTTCCCTGGGACTACCAAAGTCCATGAAATGGTAGCTCACACGGACTACCAAAGCCTGGGACATGAAATACTTGGCGTGCGGTGTCCGTCACTTTTGGACGAGCTAAATGCAGTCAACATGCAGTTTCATTTGTTTGAAGCAATTATCCTTTCATTACAATTTTCACTGCTATGTTGTTGTTTTCACAAGATGCAGAGCGTTTGATACTAGAATGTTGAGTTGCTTTTCCGTGTGCAGTCTTTGCATGCCAGTTCACACTATGCTGTTGGTCGGCAGCATACAAGACGTACTTGTGTCAAGTTTTGGGGATTTGATGCTGAAATTTCACAAAACTTTCACTTCTATATCAAGAGATTGTGTAAACAATTTGATTTGAAATAGTAATATAAAACACTGTGTCAGTTAAGCTTGCCTGGAAATCGTGGCTGAGTTTCGCTGTTTTCTATCTATGGTTGTCGATCAGTATCAATGTATTACGTTCTGTACAGAGAAATTCGGGTGTAACAAGGCATGCCAGTTCATTAAGATCATGAGAATATTTTTTTCTGTTTTTCTTTACTAAAGTTACAATTACTTTGGATGTAGAAACCGATTTAGAAAGTGATAGAAAGTGTTAAAAATGTACAAAAATAAGCATAAATTAAGTTTGTGACACATAACATTGGGTTTCTCGAGTAGAAACCCCTAGATTTACTGCTTTTTTGTGTTGCTGAACCGGGTGCTTATACTCGGACGAGCACAGTATCCCTAAACCAAAATATTCATGGACTACCAGACATTGCCACTGGGCTACCAACTTCAGAAAATGGTAGCTCAAGTGGACTACCGAGGTTAAAAGTTAATTTCGAGCCCTGTTATGTATGTTACCACTGTGGCATTGTCTGTATTGACTAGGTCATGCTGGTTGGTGACAGGCAGCTGAAAACATTTGAAAGCAAGAAACGCAGGTTGAAGTTCTAGCCAATTGATGTGCTGCCTCCTTTTGTCATCCGACAAACTGCTCTATGTTGATAGTTCGTCCAGATGCGCCCCCAACTGGTGATGGAGGCGTTTGTGAACAAAAACTGAGTGGGCAGTGGCACCCACAGGGGACACCTTCCAGCCAATTCTCTGTGTCGAGCGATCACCATAGGTGGGCACAGAGGGCTGGTCTCACACAAAAAACTTGAGTAATTGGTTGTCGAGTGGTGCACCAAAGGCCCAACAAGTACAGCTGAATTGGTCGAAGGCGCAGGCGCGCCAAGGGGATGATTGCCAGCATAGATACCATCATGCTGATAGCTTCCAACAGGAGCTTGACTAGATGGAGGGGGCAGGATAGAGTTGACAACAGCTAGAAGTCTGTCCACTCACTCCTGGGTAGGGCAAAAATCCCTGAGTGAGTAATGAGCCTCATCCCAGTAAATGCCATGTCACGTGAAGGGGTGAGAGCTGACTTCTCTAGACTCAGGACAAACCCTAGGATAAGAAGAATCAACCAGACTAGTTTTTTGAGAACGTCTCTTCTTTGGTTGGGCAGTAGCCAACGGTCGAGATATTTATGTGTTCTGATGGATTGGCAGTGGATGAACCCTATCACCTCCAGCACTACCCTGGTAAACACGCGAGGTGCTTATGCTAGGCGGAATGGAAGAAATGTGTATTCATAAAGAACACCGTTTACTGAAAACTGCAGTTATTTTCGAAAAGTATCGTGAATCAAGATATGAAAGTGTGTATCCTTGAGGTTTATGGAGAACATCCAATCACTGGGCTGCATAGCGGCTAGAATGGCTAGCGGTTTGAGTGGTTTCCATGGAGAACTATTCTACTTGCAGAAACCGGTTTAGCAGATTTAGGTTGAGAATTGGCCACTACCCCCATCTTTTTTTGGGACGAGAAAGGAATGATTGTAAAACCCTGGGCCATCTACAGAGGGGTTTACAATTTGCACTACTTTTTTTGACACCAGCCCTTGAGTACTTCGGCCATTACCGATGAGTATGTGTTTGTTTGGCAGGCAAAATGCAGTGGGTCCCATGGACAGAAGAGGATCGGTCCAAAACTCTGGCTTGTACCCGTTTTGGCCCACCGACAGTTCAAAATGATTGTTTGTCACTTTCGGCCACTTGGTGGCGAAGTGACGAAGACGCCCTCCTACTGAAATGTTTTGCATTGGAATGGAAGGTAGGATTTTTGGGTCTTTAGGAGCACTGACCTTTTGGGCTCGCATTTGAAGACGTCTAAGTTGCAAACTGTTTCTTAGTCTTACTTCGATTGTCTTTGTTGTATGCTTGGGCACGAGTTCTAAACAACTTCAAATATACGATGGTTTCAATTGGGCTCAAACCGACAACACTCGGTACCCAATCACCTAGCACAGAGGCCACAGACAAAACCACTCGGCCAAATCCCCAATCTCAAAAGATTGGTTCAAAAAACGAGCTAAGGATGTTACAATTCTGACTGCACCATCTCCACTCGCCGTAGAGTATGTGAAGCACTCACGCTGGTACACACACTATCATACATCTCACACAAACTTTATCAAAGTGAAGCAATGAATACAATGCGTAAATTGAGTGGAAAACAGCCTCGGGGACAATTCTGTCCACCAGCAGAACTATCAATCCAGGGTAGAGAACACGATGATTTCAATCGGGCTCGAACCCACAATGCATGGTACCCAATCACCTTGCGCAGATGCCACAGACAAAACCGCTTGGCCAAACCCCAATCTCAAAAAGATTGGTCCAATAACCAAGCTATGGATGTGATAATTCTGACTGCGCCCTCTCCACTCGTCGTAGAGGTTGTACATCTCACACAAACTGTGTGAGAGTTTGTTAGACTTTGCCATACCCTTGGGCTGAGGGTTTCTGGAGGACTGCTAAATTTGGACGTGTACCACCAGTGCTGTCCAACTTTTGTCCATCCTGACCAAACAGCCAAGCATTAATCTGAACAGCTTTAGTGGCCTCTTTGGTGAACTCAGTGAGCTTGCCAGCGAAAAGAGCCTTAGGGTCCATGGGCACAACACGGGCCTTGGCTTTAAGCTCGTCAGTTAATTGGACTGAGGGGCGACTGAGAAATGCATCATGCTCCAATAACTGCAGCATAGCATGACTACGGACGGAAAACTCGAGACTGTGCACTTATGAGTCGAACGAATGGCAGTCTGTTTGCCTGTTGAAGACGAGTGGCTCTGCACTGGTGCAGTCCTAGTGGGACAAGTGCTTTCGACTGGAAGCCCTGTACCTACATTAGGGACTGGTTGTTTAAACATCAACTGTGTAAAATAAACGCAATCATACCAATCCATAATCCAATAACACTAGGTCAAAATTTGTAAGACAATAGTTGTAAACATAGACACAAAACAGCACAGAACAGACAGTAAATAGACGGTACACAAACAAAGTCATATTCATGAAAGAAAGATATATGGACCTCTGGCCAGAAGACCAAGAAGTGATGTCAGGTGTTTCGAAAATAGTAAGCGCATCCTGCCCCACATGTGGCACCCGCCATATATCAATCTGTAAGTCAGATAGGTAGTGGTCACTAACTAAGGCCCCATGTCACCGATGCCATCAGTGATCATTTGTCGAAGAGAGATATCGTATTTATCAACCAGCTTGCGATACCTGCCAAAAAAGCGTTTGAATGTAGAGACAAGTCTTGCTCTGGTGTAACCTTGATTTAACAGTTTGAAAGAGAGATGGCCATGTCTCTCTACAAAATCACCATATGAACTGCATGCTCTTGCATATCGAATAAGCTGGGAAATGTATACCCCATAAGCAGGTGAGAGTGGAATATTACTGATGAGGTGTGGAAAATTAATTATACTAAAGTTGAAATCATCTCTCTTGTCATATAGCCTAGTAGAAAGGTGACCATTAGAGTCAAATTCAAGTAAAATGTCCAGATATGAAGCAGAAGAGGCCGTTTCTGTAGTCTCTTTAATCTCCAATTCTGGAGGATAAATCATAGCGAGATATTTACTGAATTCAGAGTTATTCAATGAAATAACATCGTCTATGTATCTAAATGTCAGGTTGAAAGTACGAGCTACAGAGACCTTTTTTCTGCTTGATAAGGTTCTGGATAATTCTGCCTCGTATGAGAACAAGAAATAAGTCGGCAAGTAAGGGAGCACAGTTTATGTGCCCATAGGAATTCCTATACACTGTTGGAAAATGTGTCCTCCAAATTTAACAAATATGTTGTCAATGAGGAAATCAAGCATACTGATAATGTCTTTCTCGTATAAAACACTTTAGCGTTAGTTGTATTTTTAACAAATATGTAGAATTACACCCTAATACTACGTATTTGTAACGGAGTGAACCGTTTTTAGAGAAAAATGCTTGGTTGATGATGTTTTTCAAGCGTTCTTTCAATTTATCATGTGGTATTGTGGTATACAATGTGGAAAAATCGAAAGTTTTAATAGATGTTATTTTTGAAACAGATCTTGATTTCAAATTTTCCAAGAGTTCTTTCGAATTTTTAATATCCACATTTGATTTATACCACTCTGAGAAAAGACAACATCACAGTATGATTGAAGTCCCTGTTTAACAGTACAAAGAACAGAAGTCAGTATCTTCGATAACTCTGTTGTTGAACATTTTGAAGATCCTGCGATAAACCTAGCTTTGTAAGGTGTTTTGTGGAGCTTTGGTATCCAGTATAAGCTAGGCAACTTATTATGGTCATCCTTTGTTGTAATATTAAAATTATCCATGAATGACTTATGGTTTGCCAAAATTTCAGATTTGTTGAACATTGATTGTCTGTAAGTGGAGTTGGTGGAGCTCTTAGTTACACCAAGTTCGTCTATAAGACATTCAAAATAATACTTCTTACAGACAAATACAATGTTATTGGCAGCTTTATCAGCAGGGACGACAACATATTTGTCATGGATATCATTCAAACACTTAACAGCATCAGGATCTTTAAATACAGAATAGGGTCTTCTGCAAACATGTGATCTTAGTCGACCAATACGGCCACGCACTATTTTCCTCACAGATTTGACCCATTCTGACAGTGTGTCCAGCTCTACATCCTCCTTTTTAGCCCATTTCCTGGCATATTCCTCAACTGAGTCCATAATGATCTTAAAATTATGGTTCCAGTTGATCCTGCGAGGTTCTCTGAACTTTGGTCCACAAGATAATATCTTACGAAGGTGGTGATGTTCAACCAGGTTCAGATCACCAGTGATGACATGGCCAACTGGAGTATATTTGAAGGGAGATGTAGAGCAGTCACAGGATGCTGGTGTTTGAAGGAATTCATCAATTTTTAAGTGCCGCAATGCCTTATTGTAATTGAATATTTTATTGGAGATAGTCTTGGTGTATTGATATGACAGAATAGGTACAGACTGGTTCTTAAAGTATACAGGTATAGTTGATGTAACCTTTTTGTTGTGTAGTATATTGCTGATATTAATGGCATCAATTCCTTTGTTAGTAAATGGAAGATGTATGAAATGACGATGATCATCAGTCATAGGTTCAGCACGAACAGGCTTGTATAGTCTGTATAGTGCAATGTCAGCAATAATACTGACCAGTCTGTACGGTTGTTTGTTCGGATCTGTCAAAGACAATCCCAATGCATAGACATGCAACCTTCTCAAGTCCTTGATGGAAAGAGCATATAATGAAGTACGAATGTGATGGAGACCTAAAGGCTCCTGCAATAAAAGAAGCAGTTCATGAAATTTGTCATGGCAATTGGAGGTAGCTGATGTATCCAATTTAGGCCGATGGTAACGCCTATGTCCATGACTACGTCTTCTACGGACAGAAGACTCAAATAGGCCCATCACATTCACTTCTGAACAACTAGGACTCGAGAGATTGCCTATATCTTTGATGTTGTCATTACAACCATAAGGCATTGTGGTACCTAACTGTCTAATCCAGTGGTATTCTCTCTGTCTACGGAATGGTGAACTAAGTGTGGGGCTGTTGGTTGGATGGTATATTTTTTCAAGAATACGGACACGCATAGACAAAGTGGAGTGATCGTCCTGGTTAAAGTGCTTATAAAGTTGCACATCCAAAGATCGATTCACTCCACTGCGATGTCCGTTCATTCTAGATCGTAAGCTGTTTCCTGTTTCACCAACATAAATGAGCCCCACAATGAACACTCAATTCCATAGATTACGTTTTTTGTTGTGCAATTCAGAGGTTCCAGACATTTGGTAGAAAGTAGGTCTTCCCTGTCAAACTACTACTGAACTGTTCTGTAGTGTGATGAGCATACTACAAGTTTTGCGGTTTTTAATACCACACTTTGTGATAGAACCTGTATAATCACAAGCTGGAGATGACTTTAAACAGTCCGTCAGTAGCAATTTGCATGGTTAATGTCTGGTAGCTTTCTCCATTTCTGTGATAAAAATTGCCCTCTGATTGCACGTATGATGTCTTAGTAACATCCCGAAGGATAATCCGAGGGACACACGGATTTTGAGCTACTGTGCCCCGTGTAGCTGGTCGGGACCTTGTTAACCCGGGCGACGTCCCAGCCGGTATATATCTTATACAGTCCTTCATTATCATGTACAAGTACCAGGTGGATGATGCCCTCGGGGACAATATGTCCACCAGCAGGAGCATCGACCTGGTCGTAGTAAAATAATCGCAATCATACCAATCCATAATCCAATAACACTAGGTCAAAATTTGTAAGACAATAGTTGTAAACATAGACACAAAACAGCACAGAACAGACAGTAAATAGACGGTACACAAACAAAGTCATATTCATGAAAGAAAGATATATGGACCTCTGGCCAGAAGACCAAGAAGTGATGTCAGGTGTTTTGAAAATAGTAAGCGCATCCTGCCCCACATGTGGCACCCGCCATATATCAATCTGTAAGTCAGATAGGTAGTGGTCACTAACTAAGGCCCCATGTCACCGATGCCATCAGTGATCATTTGTCGAAGAGAGATATCGTATTTATCAACCAGCTTGCGATACCTGCCAAAAAAGCGTTTGAATGTAGAGACAAGTCTTGCTCTGGTGTAACCTTGATTTAACAGTTTGAAAGAGAGATGGCCATGTCTCTCTACAAAATCACCATATGAACTGCATGCTCTTGCATATCGAATAAGCTGGGAAATGTATATATGTATACGTCCAAGCTGAGTGATGGTACAGTAGCTGTTGTCCAGGGACAACTGGGTTAAAATAATTTCAACCTGGAGGCTTGTAATATGTGCCCGGTTGGAAAAATGGGGATAATTTCCATATGGCTGAAAAGTGCCGGCTTGTCGGAAATTACCTTGATAAGGGCCTCGATTTGGTACATTAGGGTCAAACATGGAACCTTGGTACTGAGTAGGATATTGGTTGATGTTAGGATGTCCCATCATTTGAGCCCTAGGTTGGGCAGGGTATGTTTGGCCTACTCCACCCTCTTGTGGTAAAATTCCTTGGCTCACCTGAGTAGCATATATATGACCAGGGACTCCACCTACAGTAGCCTGGTTGAAATTAGGATGACCTAATTGAACTCCAGTTCGTGTAGGACACGTTGGGACTATCCCGCTCTGCTGTTGGATGGGTCCCTGGACAACCTGATTAGTATGCATAGGTCCAGGGCCCCCAGTATCGGAATCAGTTTGCCCAGAGACAGGTTGTGTGGTGCCACTTTGCACGAAAATGGACTGCCTAGAAACCGCAGGAGAAGTCAACTGCATTGTCTCACCGGGATTAACCTTCCCTTTGGTAACATTCAATGAAGAATATACATCACTTACCTGTTGTGGGTCAGACAAAATCTCTGTTGTCTAAGGAGATCTTCCAACCCTCAATGGAGCTACTTTCTGTGTTGGTGTCACCAGCCATATGAGCAAGGTTCGTTCCAATCAAAACTCATGACTCAGAAATTGACCTGTCAGCATCAGGGATGTCCGAGGCCATGTCCTTGTGCATTGGGGAGCAAAATTAGACCATTCGCCCTGTGTCCATTGCAAGTCAAACAAATGTCACAAGATTAACTTTTTGTGCATTCTCGGCATCGGGAACACAAATCATGTCCGTCTAGCAGTGAGAACTGCTGTTTACAATCACAGGTCCGATAGGAGAAGGCCATGACGAAAATTGGAACGAGTGATGACTCAAATAACAATAAAGAATTTTCCAGAAACACTGAAAACAGGAACACCAGAAAATACGAACGGTAAAAAACACTCGGATGTGAAATAAACGGCGATGAAAAAGTACAGTAGAGTGTCTAAGCTATACAGAACATGTGGCGTCACACAATAGCACAAAGGCTGACACGTGAACAACGTTCAAGAACTCGTTGAAAACAAGAATTAGTGGAAAAAAGCTAATTGAAAACAATGAATAAGGTATCCAAAAGAGAAATAGTCACTTAGCTGTCGATCCTCGAGCGGAACAAAGCAGACATGACGACAAAAAAGATTTGTCAGAGCCATAAGGAGCTGTCAGAGACAGTTGTGCAAGCTTATTACTGAGTTAGGGAGTCAAGTGACCTACGTGAAGGGTAATCTGAGCAGAAAGTTCAAGTTTTATTCTTGCATTAATGGAGCCCCGAGGGTAATTTCCCAATAGTATATGGATGAGTATTTCAAATAAGCCGAATTGGTGTTACTAAACAATGGCAGCTTTTTATCGTGACTGAGCCTAGAAGGGTCTTATCTGGCTCCTTAACATGAGAACAGCTTATAGACTGAGCTCTTGTACGATCGCGCCGATGATATGGGAAGCTGAAATTTTCGCTTGTAATTTTACGAACTGGCATTAAAAAAATCGTAAATCCACTCAAAAATTCATATGTTTTGTCTTATTTGAAACCCAGGATGAACGTAATTCATTCTCCCCTCCTCAGTAAAAAAAGATTGGAACGACTTGTCAGAGTCAGACCACAAACGGAAGATCAATAGTTTTCACATGTCCACAATCTCGTAATTTACACTGACAGGACAAAAACTTCAAAATTGATCGAGCATAGACATTCTAATATAAATGGATTCATGTAAGCTAATACACACACACGTAATTTCTATTTTATAATCATTTCATGTACTCAACACAATCTCTCCTTTCCTTCTCGAGGTATATTTTCATGGTGGTAGTCGTTACATAACACAGTGTAATCACGTGGTGTGACAAATTGGTTTTACGGAAGCTGTTGATGAAAATGATGTCAATTTTGTCCCCTCCAGTCGATTTGCTTCATAAGTTACTTAATTTCGTCGCTAATAATAAGTTGGGTATTTGTGTGATGCCAGTGAATGTTTATTCAAATATAAATCAATGTTTGATTGTACCAGCTGTAGAAGTAATACTTTGATAACTCATGATTATCTTAAAACCGAAAGCTTCTTAAGGTTAACACCTGGTGATATTTTAATCCTTTAATTGAATTCGGCATTGTGTCATAATTTTTTAGAAGCTGGTGTGATGATCAGCCTAGATAATTGCAAGCTGCTTAATGTTGTTATCGCAATCTTTTAATTACGCAACTCATAAGACAAAAGAAAGCAAGGAGATCCTAGAATATAATGTTAATGTTTAACTTATACTGTGAGATATTTTGTATCTCTGACGAATAATTTTGTCATATAACTATGGATAGCAAATTAAGCTAGCCTGTGGACTTGTTAGGAGGAGCTTCTGAATTTTACCATATAAATTGAGTAGTTTTCTGTGGAATTGTTAGACCGCTGTTTAGACGCAAATGCGGCATAATGAACAAGTCTCCTTCTCAAGAAGTACTGTCTCTGCATGAGTCTATGTTTGCTGCTGTGAGGTCAGTCAAGCCAAAGTCCAGTCTGAGCTGCAAGTCCTACAGAGTTAATAGAACTCATGACTTCTGACTTCATTACAGACCCTACCTCTAGACCCAGGCCTGGCTAGGCCTTGCTAGACTGAATTATCGCATCATAGATGGGGTCAGGCTTGAGACAGTCAAACACACTGACACACAGAAAAAATACACATGCACTTTCCCCCTCTTTCTTTCTCATCAATATTGTCCAAACAGTAAAAAGGAAAGTTGAAGACAGTCTCACGGCTATTAAGGTAAATAATATACTTTACACAATAGTACATCCAAATACCCATGAATCACGTAAGATGCACATCTCTTTTACTTACCATATACAGCAACTTCAAATGTCTGTTCCATTGTCTTGCCCTCCATCTGACTTTTGATCTTCCACATTCCAAGTATTGGTTCTTCAGACAGTTCGAGCTCCAACTCAACAAGACCATCTTCTGTTGTAACATTACTCCATTGCATCAGTCTGACACCGGTTGGGTTTTCTATCCATACAATGGACAACTGAACAATAAAACAAGAAGATCATTTACTTTCACCTGCAGGTCTAATTCATTTGTTATCAAATACCGGGTGCAGTAGCAGTAGCACAAACATATTGCAAGCGAGTGTCAATGACTATTCAAAAGCAATATGTTCATTCAATTACAAACAAAGATTTCTGGCATACGGAAAATTTTTATCTCAGTGATTGGCTGAACATGCCCATGAAAATTACTTATCTCGTATTTTTCAGTTGATGTGAAAGACAGAAATTCAACTCCAGTATTTTTCTTCTTTTTTCAGACTGGATCCTAACACAATTTTGAATTCAGAATAAAGTCATTACATGCCAGACTTTTTATCAAGGCTTGTCATAGTTTTTCATAGAAATGTACGAAATTTATCCAAATTTTTTCTCAAAAAATCTCTTAAAATCTCAAAAAAGCTCTTATAGCCAAATGGATGTTAATGACACACTTAAGCCTTTCTATACATGTATGTGATGTCTCTAACAACCAGATGGTATTTTATTCAATAGAAACAGATATGTAAGCTACACACACGACTCTCCTCATCAATATTTTTTCACTGATCAAATACATAAAGTGACTTCTACTAGTATGTTGGTATGTCCTCAGTTACGAATTAATTATCAAAATGAAAGTTTCACTAATCTTGCATTACTGTAATATACTACAATGCATTTGATGGTATAAAAGTATAATATGAACTGCTTCAACTGCATAGGAGAAAGAAGAATATGCTGCTTCAAATGTACTATGACAAACAAATTTTTACAATACTTTATATGATATCCTTAGATAAGATCTTACCATGGAAGGATACGGTTTGAATTCTGTTCCTTTTAAGTTTAAAATCCTGAAGAATACTGCAGGAATAAAAATAGAGGAGGCTTCATAGCAATGTCAACATTCCTCATGAAACTGATCATTATCTATTTAATGATTAATTTCTAAAGTTTTGGAAAGAAAAACTATCAGAAATCTAGTTGACTAATACATAATTCCGGAAAAAAAATGTCACCATTTTTATTCTAGATCTATTACCAGCTATCCTGCCAAGTCAGTCGAGAACCGTGATGAGCAATAACTTAGTTTAACCAAACAAGATATGTCTAATTCATGGATATGATGTACTTGTGCTATGCTTGACAGTTTAAACACCCCTCAACACCAATGTCAACACCATGTGTGCGCTATAGACACAGGGGCTGTGCTGAGGCCTTCAGACTTTAATGGATCCTATAAGAATGAACATGGCCTTGAATTCAAAGCGTCTGAAAAATAATGTAATTTCCAATACTTGGAAAGGACCATTGGATACAGGATCACCAAATTTTTGAAAATGTACGAGTGATGTGCTATTAGGGAGCGTTCACTTATTATGGCAGGGGTCAGGCGGGCAAAATCCAGGGGGGGTCACCTCAAATTTGAAAGCTGCTAAGGGGGGGGGGGTCACTTAATTTCCATAAGTATCCGTCCCATCAAAAAGCAGTATCAGTGTTCAGAAATATTCTGGGAGATAAAAATGATGCATTGCATAATTTCATTCTCTGAAGTTATTCAACTGTAAATCTGAATAATTAGCATAATTATCTGTCACATGAACATGTTGACTTGGCAACTCTGAGGTTTCTCTTATTGTAAATCGAACTCACTTAGGGCAATGAACAATTCCTATTATTTACATATTAGAGATATAACAAGTTTTGTCAGGGAAATTATTCGACAGTTACCTGTAGACTACTAGTACCATGAAAAGTGAAATTATACTTTTAGGTGAAATTCCAATATCGTAATTGTTATCAACTTCTGAACTTTTAAATACCCTATTTGAATCAAGTACTTTTGTATCATTTATCAAACACCTATAAGAGCACAAATTAATTTACTCTAGCATTGAAAAAAAATATTCATAGTTATCTCATAGACTCCAATGTATAGTTAATCAACATTTTGTTGAAATGCCAAAAATCCAATTTCATGCACACATATCACCCTTTTTCCATCCTAGGCTATGTAAGTACTTTAAAATGAATTATCAAATGTCTGTAAAGACACAGACTTTGATTGTTGTGTATTGGAAGAAATTATTCATAGTTTCCTCATATACTCCCATGGCCATGTACAGTGAATCTACATTTGATAAAATTTTAAAATTCAATTTCTGGCGAACACATCAATTTCTTACCAGCCTAGTCTAATAAAGTACATTAATATTAATAATAGAGAGTACATAAATACACAGGTTTACCTATTTTTGTATTGGAAAAAATTATTCTTTCCTTTACCTTTCACAAGAAAACTATATGTATGAGGTAATTTCAAAATTATAGCAAGTCAGAAGGGGTTAACACCTTGTGAGTTTGTAAGAAAGGTCATTTGAAAAGTCTAAGATCTTTGTTTGGATTCTACCACTCCATACCCCCGAGGTGTTTGTGTGTGCAGCTTTACTCAAGCAATGTAAGTGGGGGTCATGAAATTTTTGTCATCTTAAAAGGGGAGGTCATCAATTTTTTGGTACAAGGGGTAGGGGTTCACTTATTTTGACTGGTGCGTAGGAAGAATTTGCCGGCCCACCCCTGGTGATAGTAACTGAATGCTCCCTTAGGATGGCCCAGAGGGAAACATCAGTAAGACAGAAGTTTAAGAACTAGACGTGTGAAAAAGTTTAGAATTGTTAGTGTGACACTGTTCAATGTCAGTAAGGAACATGGGTTTCAAGCAAAATCACGTTTACAAGACCACAATGTCATTGATTGATGAGGCTCCCTAATGTATGCATCAAGTGTTTACAATGTGAACTCACTTTGATAAACCAATCACAACCAATTTACAAAATATATATAGCATGGTATTGATTTACTCTTGTGCCATGAACGTTGGACAGTTTTAAAATCGTCAAAAAGAGACATTGAATATACCAGTGAAGAGCTGTACACAAAGCTAATACGTTTGTGTTTTGTCTGTCACACATAACCGACCGATGGCATCCCTTAATGAAAGGCATAGGCTTTCAACACTTGATGAGATGAACAATTGTTGGTTTCAAACAGGTTGTGATATACTGGGTATGATCAAATTTACTGGGATAACCTTGACTGGATCACTCTTTAGTTTACTCTTACCCTGCACACAAAGTTGTGCTGTTACTTCACTGGGTGCAACGTTAACGTCAGCGTTCAGGGCCCGAAATTAACTTTTAGTGATGGTAGTCAGGCTGACTACCATTTTCAAAAGTTGGTAGTCAACAGAAAAGTCTTGGTAGTCAGAGTGTTTACGCAGAAAAAAAGTTGAAAAACCTTGGAATTTAGCCCTAATGAAATTGTCTGTTCAACATATTTTATTTTCAACAGGTGAGTATATCTTTAAAAATTGACTGACTGACTGTAACTTGTTCAGTATAACATACACATACAAATACATGCATGTTATCGGTATTAATATGTTTGTTAACTTGAATCTCTATATGTTATGTTCAATAAAACAAATGTGTGATTGAAATGTAAGTTTTAGAACACATGGTGAAATATCATCGATCAATCGTGTGAAGGTGTAAACGTCACCGTGAACAATACTCGTTTGTACTGATATTAACGTCAAACGATCGCGACATTCGAGACAAGCGTACGACCTTGCGGTTTCGAAAAGTGATTTTGGGGGAGATTTTGCAAAACATCGAGTGTTTCCGATCATCATATTTCAACCAAGACTCTCTACCCAGCAGCCATGACCTCTGAAATTTCCATGTCACCTTGGGCTTTTTCGAAGTGTTTCCAATTACTCCGTCAACATAATCGTGGTTATTATCATCCGTTGATATTTTCAGCATTTTTTCAGCTGCGTCTTCAGTCTTTTCTAGTGACCATGACTTAGCTATTCCAGTGGCATTTTCACCACTGACTGCGCCACTCTCTTCAGATTTGTGGAGAACGGACTTTGGAATTCTATGGAAATGGTTTAAAATGCTCATTTTACAGCCTCTAAAGTAAAGTGATTTAAACGAGACTGCATGTGACTTGTGATGCTCATGCCTTGTGAAAACGTAACTTGTTTTGCATAAATGTCGCAAAAAACAGCCACGCTAACAAAATTTGTATAACACTGACAAAAGAAAAAAATGATACATTTTGGTAAAGTTTAGCATGTCGACACGTCTATTTAGATTTGGTCAATGAACTGGGTGGCTTATGTATCACGTGTAATCTGCCCGAATTTTCACTGGTAGTCAACCTGACTACCACTTTTCAAAGTTGGTAGTCAGAACGGAAAAGTTGGTAGTCAATTGCCGCCAGACTACCGCTAATTTCGAGCCCTGGCGTTATTAAAGCAGTCTGAATGCTCAGCATTTGCTCAGTATCGAACAAATTTTGTCGCAATCGGGCAATGTGTGTGTAATTGTGTGTGTAATTGTGTGTGTGTGTGTGTGTGTCTGTCTCTGTGTGTGTGTGTGTGTGTGTGTGTGTGTGTGTGTGTGTGTGTGCGCGCCAGGGGAGACCTAAAATCTGCATCGGCCGATGGCAGAACCTGTTTCACATCAGGTGCAGCCAACGAACAATGCACTTTTAAAAAGGTCCTTACTATGATAAGATATACTGCGCATGACAAATAATGTGAAGTGACTAATTTTAAGTCAAGAGGGTAATTAATTAGCTGTTCATAATTTGCCCTCCCACTGAAAATTTTTCGACTTACCCTCCCACACGCAAACTTCATTTTTACCCACTCCCCACTTATTTTTGCCTGTTTCCCCTCCCCACTGTGAATTATTGAAACTCCCTCGCCCTGTGGCGAAAAAAACTTGCCAATTTCCCCTGTCCTGGAAACAATTCCCCTCAAAAAAATTTTCGCCAAGCCCTGTCCCCAGGACAATCAACCGATATCCGCCCTGCCCTACAAAGAAAACTAAAATTTGCTCCCCTACCACCTAAAAAAATGTTCCCTGCCCTAGCAAAATTAAAATTTCCCCTGCCCTCAAAAATTGCTCCTGGAATAGCTTTTTCGATGAATAGCTCCGTTGGCTGCACCTGTCACATTGGTTGTCACAAACTAAAAAATGCATGTCAGAGACAGATATTCAGACCTTCATGTTTTTACAATGATTTTCCAGTCTGCTTCCTGTGCCGACACATCTTGGAGGAAGTGAAGTTTATTAAGTTTTCAATGTCTGACATAATATTTCTGAAAAAATTCGGAGTTTACCCTTAATTCTGAGACACTTTGAGAAAAATAGTCCTACCCGTCTGTCCTGGTTTGTAAATGGGTTTGTCTGTTTGGATAAAAGTTGTCGCACTTCTTGACTGCAAATATATCCCTTTCCGATCAGCAAAAGAGAACTTGTCTTCAACAGAGAGACTCTGTCCAATAACAGCAAGGCTCACCGGATAATAATCAGGTTCCTCAGTATAATAATCTTTGTCAAGCGAATGAAGGGAATCTGGAAGGGAATCTGGAATCTGCAAAGAAAGTTGTTGTTATCACTACCTCTATTTCTGCTTGCCTCATTCATTCTAGAACATACTGTATGTGTTCTACATGTTATCTGAGACTGCACATCCTTGAAATATTTTTAAAGAACAAATGTATGCTCAATATTGTAGAAAAGAAATGTGAAAGGGGAATCATTTAATTCTCCGAAACTATTCATATAATTTATATGAACTGTGAAATATCTCTCAGCTAAGATAAATCTTGTGAACTTTTTTGTTTGAAAGCATGCTTTGTTTTTCTGACATCTAACATTACTGTAATATCTTTCCTTTGCACAACAAGTCATCGTTGATGACACAGTCCCCACTGGGTTAAGGTGTTTGAATTGTGTCTCAATTAATTATTAATCTTACTCTTAAAACGGTTCACAGGGAACTTGGCGAAAATTTACAGAGTTTCATGGATTCATTACTTACATAATGATGCGAGGACTCAATGCTGCTGATAAAAATTAAAACTGAGAATGTGTACTAAATTTAACTTTCTTTTCTTGTGAAAGGTGTTTGATGGATATTACGAATGTAAACTGTGAGAAATTGATTACAAAGATCTGTATTTTTGATTGCATTAAAAGAATTTTGAGAGAAATTCCTGTATGTAATGAGTTTTGGGGACAAAAAGGCCCTTAAGGTACAGTTCTTTCTCTACAGTTTCAGGCTTTCAATTAGATGAATTTTTGGAGAAGTTGTTTGAGTTTCTACGATACATTTTGTCGCATCACGTTCTAAATAAAAATCTCTATTGATGTCACCAGGTACGAATGGCGCATGTGTTAATATTATACAACCAGGGGTCAGCCCTTGGTGTCGCGCCAGGGTTATGACTAGAAATGTCATTTGTATTGATTCATGATGCCCAGTTTACCCGCTGATGAAAACTGTTCACGTACACAATGTCAAACCCTGCAGGTATAGATTTTGTGAAATTTGTAAAAATGTTGGACAAATATTGACAATTTTTACCATGACAACAACCTATTGTGTTTAACAAGGGACGTATTATGCTGTCATTATCGTTGCAATAGTAACAGCACTGCCAAACTTCCACTTGCAAGTGAAACTGAAAGTGAACTGAAAACAAAAGCACCCTGTCTAAAAGCCTGCAAATTTTGCTTCTAGTTATTGACACAGGGGCGCTTTTTTTAAATTCATGCCCGGTATTCTTTACGAATGTCCTCGTTCATATGCACGGCAGATTTCTCTCTTTTTCTATTTTTCAGGCGTGATAGTAACGATATTTTGTATTAGTAACAAGGTGATTATAATACTTACTGGCTAATAAAAGAGATGTTCTTTATTAATGGTATGTTATAAAATAACACACGTATTTATCTATTTACGAGCACTCAAAAAAAACATGGCAGAGCTAATGATCTAAGTCGGGTACACTTCCGATTATTTGCATGGTATATTATGAATTTGCACATGCGTAGTCAGTAAGCCGCTGGCACGACTATAAATTATGTACACAAATTATGATAGTCACGAGGTAAACGTCTGGGGCATGAAGAGCAAGTTATGTAATTTCAAAGGGCACAGCTTCAAGGGGTTCGTCTGTTAATGTGCAAACTAAACGGTGTAAATGGTTTCAAAGCACAGTCACAGAGTCAACAATGGCTAACTGCATGTCCAATGTACCGGAGGTACCCTTCATCATTTCTACTATGATACTATGAGAATCAAACAGATAAAAAAGACCACTCTGCTGAAAGATGCCATACCATATTCTTTGATAATGAGAATTGCTTGTGAATAAGTTTGAAAAGCAGTGTGAAGAGCAGATTCTAATGAATAGTTAGCATTGTAAATCGTACAGAAATTATTCCCAAAATAATCAAACATGGACACGATGGGACTACAAGTAAAATGGTACAGTCCAAATGAAAAACTGGTTTTCAAATCCATTTCCTCTAAGTATGCACATGAATGTTTATTACGACTGTGTGGATACAAATTGTCATACAATGACTTTTCAAGATAAAGAATGGAATCAATAACAGAACTGTCCCAAAAATGTATGTCCAAAATTTTTAAATAAGCCAAAGCTATATGGCTATTTGCTGTGCATGTAGTGGTACTGTCGGTGAACCCTGGTGAAGGTTACCTGTAATAACTTTTTTCATGACTTCCCTTCAAATTACTGACTTTATTTGATTTGTTTCAATATCACCTCCCAAAACCAGTAGCAACTTCATATATTGATTACCTAAACAAATTTGGATGAACTATGTTATAAAAATACTGCTGCTTTGCCATTTTTAAGTAAAGTTTACAGTAAACACAATGAAAACAGCCAATTGATATTCTGTACTCCTCCAGAGGGAGACTCATGACTTTACGAAGTTTGGTCTTGTATCTAAGAACTTTCAAGTTTTTGAAGGGAAATAGATATTTTGTCACAAAAATAATAGCTCACGCTAATGTGTATTATACCTAGCACAGTTATTATGGAGGCAGTTTATCTGTATGTCTTTTTATCGCCTTGGCTTTGTTGGCGTAATAAGTCAGTAACTTGTGCTTGTCTAGCTGTGGGTCTATAGCTTTGGTGTTTTCAGACGGGATTCCTGCCTTTTACGGTCTGGTTTTGACTTGTACGATTTTAACCCCGCCACCACAGCTATGGGATATTGCATAGACTAGCGTCCAAATCCGCCGTAAGCACCCTTTGCACAAGTTTGTTCGATGTTATTTCAAAAAATTTCCATCCAAATTACAAATTGCCAACCCTCATCGACATTTTGGTTATTAGGACTCAACAAAACCAGAAATCCGCTCAAAATTCACTGAAATATCACCTTTATTCTAGGTTTTCCCGACATGACTACCCGGAGACCGCCATTTTGCTAGCGTAAAACTGTTGTTCGAGGCTCCATGCAGCACGTTACTAAAGTGACGTAGGCGGTGACTTTAATTGCGCCATTAAATAATGATAGTTTATCACAAGGCAGTTGTATAGCGTGTTTACAAACTGATCTCTCAACTTCTAAACACAAAGTGAAAGATTATGGCCAGCATCCGTATCCGCGCCCCATGAATAATCACAGATCCTAGGACTGAACTTCTTCCCCTAAGTAAAAGTTTGATTTCAGTTTTGTGAGACTGGTAATGTCCATTAGACGAACGATGGTCATCGATATCACACGATAAATCTCGTAGTCTACAGAATAAAAATGAATTAATTACAGCATCCGGTAGATATGTCAAATGTACGCGGACCAATCACATGATCCAATGATGGGATACTTTAACCTTGATTGAACAATCGTTGGTAAGATTAAAGTAACACAACGGAGAAATTTAAGCCGTGAATTCAACGGGCGATCGATCGCTTTGTAGACACTGTGTATATGTAAACTCACTGAAATGATTTACACGTACAGCACAGTCGAGTCTGATAGTACACATATACACGCAGCATGCTTTGAAATGACATGACGTCGAACGTCGCATCAGCATAATCGTATAATTAGAGCACAAAAATTGAACAATTTTTACATAGAACCTACTGGACCATAAAATTACAACCTGACTGATAAAATTCTGTGCATGCTACGAAGGTCATCTCTTTTAGCGAGCTCATCGCGATGCAATCGTATTCAGAATGTTTACTTTCTGATGTCAGGGGCACGGCATTTAGTGGTAAATGTAGGCGATAGCTTACCAGACTGCATGCTTCAAAACGTGTCAAGAATGTCGGCATTGTTAAACATGTTTTCCGATAGACATAATAGAAGCACGGTAACTCTGTTGGATTGATATTTATTTGACACGATACTGGATTTTACATGTACAGTACAATTTCCATGCAGTAAAGTACATGTTATCGAAACCCTTTCCAAAACTAGTCTGTCTCAAAAATGGTGTGGATTTCCCACACGCACTGTCGCCATCCATGTTTCCTAATTAAATAACAGAATGATATGATCTACATATAGAGTGAAGAGAATATTATTCAAATGAAAATATACCCACCTTTTTATCTGCAATGATTACGCGGGGATAACATGTCCTTCACGCTTCCATGTATGTACAAAATAGAATGGGCACATGCCGTGTGGGGTAAAGTGGGTCAGTAACACTTTTGTTAAAAGTCGTTTTGTTAATAGTCGCCCCCGTAAATAATGGTACCGTATAATAGTCACTCCCATTAAAGATGGTACAGTCTAAAAATCGCCCCATAAATAATGGTACAGTCGGTTAATTTACGTCATTATTGCCTACTTTACAACGACTTTAGATTCGGATTTATCTTTGAACACCAGACATCAAGAGTAATTTTGGATTCAGATTTAGAAAATGTGGCTTTGAACGTGAATCTATGGCCACCCAATTAAGATTTTGTGTGAAAATAGGCAGCTTGCATCAAGAGGCAATAAGGTAATGTATTTCCACTCAGTTATACAATGGTCGCTTAAAAGAAAACTCTGGAATCGCCGATGACTTGCGCACGGGCGGACGGAACTTAGCTTCTAACAAACCTTGAGATCTAAGCATTCATCATGACCATCCATGACATATTCTTCACTGGCGATAACTTTTCCACTCCTAGTCAAACTGATAGTGATGAGGACATCGTCAGTCACATCTATCAATGTTATGCAAACTTTCTCAACTGTTCCAGCAATCATGGCTTTTGGAGCAGAGATGAGGTAACCCCTGACACGAAGAGAGAGACAAGAACTCATATTAACCCTATTCATTGCATGCATTATACTTATTTGTGAATGTCAAGAACTTGCCCACATTAAACATCTTTTTAATTTTCTATGATGACAGTGAAATTTATCAAGTTGCTTTCTAATATTTGAAATTTTGAGGCCGTTAAAAAAGTATAGCACTGTAAATACAGATGTCCACAATATTGAAGCTTAGCACTGCATCTAAAGGGAGTAGTTCAAGGAGATTAATGTTCAGCTGTCTATGACTGAAATCATTGTAATCCAGTATCTTTTGTTCTGCTCACGAAATTAAATGCTACATGTATTGTTGATGGCAGAATTTTAGTCCTGAATATAATTCATTTGTCAACAATGTCACTGTGTACTGTATATGTAAGGCTTATACTTCAAACGTCCACATAGTTTAGAAAATGAAGTGGGAAAAATGCGTACAAAATGAAAATGTTATCAAAGTTACAATTTTAGTTTAAGGAATAGAGTAAGAAAAACATGTAAAATTTTAAGATATTGTCAAATTTACAGAGGCCTTGTCCTTTCAAGCATTAAACCTTAAAGGGGAATATTTTTATCAGCCTTTCAATTGTCTCTAGATTGAATAAACACAAAGAGGAAAGACGTATTAAAATCACATAAATGGTAAATAGAAAAAGCACTACGAGAAGCAGTGCGAGAAACAGGGATTGAGGACTGCCTCTTTAAGCAGGTCCAGTGGATCCAGTGCAACCAAGATAACTTGTAACTGTAAATATGCTTACAAGCACACTATCACATGTTTTGTCCATTTGATGTATGCTGTCACCACTTGGTTCCGATCAGACAAACAAAACTTATGGTATGACACATTTGACATTAAGTCAAATGACATATCACTAATATTTAAATTACAAACCCTAGGTTCTAAATTTTAATGAAGTACATAGCTCTATCTTTAATTTCCTGATCATGAAATCTTTGAATGGCATGATTTTTACAGTAAAATTTTCAGATGAATCTTCAAACAAATGGCTTGGTGAGAACAAGCAATTTAAATTTCAAGGTGCAACTCATCCCAGGCGAAAGTGTCGATAGTCTACCATGGACTACCATGTTAGTTCATTGTCATATGACCATGGTCATCCATGGCAGTTCATGGTCGACCATATTTGTTAAATAGCAGAAATTACAAGGGTTGACCATGGTTGTCCATGGTCACAAACTATGGTTGACCAGAGTAAACCAAGGTTTTTAAATCGCGAAACCTACCATGGTCAACCATGGTTGACCATGGTTGCCAAACTTGGTCGACCATGGTAATTAACCTTGTTCGTAAATGATCACCGACCAACCAGGCTCAACTATCCTTGTAAACCATTGCTCACAAACCATTGTATGAACAGTGGTTGTGATTAACCATCGGGTAATAACTAAAATGGTCCATTGTTGTAAGCTTTGGTGATAGACAAATCATCAGCAAAGGAGGACAGTCATGCAGTTTTTAAAAACCTTAAAATAATTTTATTTCACATGAACGTTTATAATATAGGGCTAGTTTTCAAACGGGTTCGAACCCACACGGCAAACGGGTTCTAACCCACACGGCATCAGTCGCCTAGTGTAGAGGCCACAGAGAGAACCGCTCGGCTAAATCTCCACTCCCAAAAAAGAGTAGTTCAATCGCTGGCTAAGTTGTTATACATTTATTCTGACTGAGATCGCTCCACACGTTTTAGAGTTTGTGAAGCACTCACACACGCATGCTCACTATCATACTTCGCACATACAAACTTTACAACAAATGGGACAACTTTATCAACAAATGGGAGCAATAGGTATACAGAACATTTGAATGACATCTTAGAGTCGGACATGAAGTCTACAAATTATCCTGTCAATTGAAAATGTCGGCATTATTGATGAAAATAACGTTAGCACATGTCAAATCTAATGACAGTAGGTCAGAATTCGTAAGACAATAGTTGTAAACATAGACACAAAACAGCACAGAACAGACAGTAAATAGACAGTACACAAACAAAGTCATATTCATGAGAGAAAGATATATGGACCTCTCCCTTACGAAATTTTTTTTTGTGGCATATGTCCCACTGTCTTGCGGCTTATAAGCTACACACAAAAAAGGCTGCCAGAACTTATTTTTCATTATGTGCCGATATGTGCCACTAGAGGCACTTAACAGGCACACAAAGACAATCAGTCAAATCTTTTGTGGCAGATATGCTAAAATATTTAAATAAACACAGTTTGAGCAAGATATTCCTCACTATAAGCCACAACATTGAGTTGACACTCCACTTGATCACGCATTCTTAGATGAGATATCCATTGACAGTGACACTACAGCTGGCACAGCAGGAAACCTTTGATTTTCAACAAATTGTGTGAAAAACTACCATTTGACTTTGATCGGTGCAATAAATCAATCACTGACTTTTTATGTACGTTTTGCAAATGATTGGTTCTCACTGACAGCGTAACTGTTTCTACAGAAAAAAAGGCTTTGCAAAATATTAACTCTGGCGAACCATATATCGACGTTAGCCCTGCGTACGATGCTGTGTGTTCCGCTACAGCTAATTGTGGTGAGCGGGGCGATTAGCTTGTAGCGCCGCTAGCGGAACACACAGCATCGTACGCAGGGCTAATATCGACGTATAATGAACTTATTTCACGTGCATATCTCCCTTGAAAAGACTAGTCTTTCAAAGAACTGCAACTCAAAAATAACGTATATCTTGTTCTTTTGTGTTTTCTTACGCCCTTTCCACACGCGGGTCTTAAATGAACTGCAAGTACGGAGTAGGTCTTGAAAGCGTACGTACGGCAGGGAGGTACGTACGGTAAAGCTTACCAGCGTATAATAATGTACGCATAGTTTCATAGTGATCACGCTGGGCTTCAAAATACGGACGTGTGCGATGAAAGTCATCGTCGGGCAAAGTTTGCAAGTCACGAGACTGCTATGTCGGAGCCGTTTTTGTAGAGTTTTGTGTTGATCTAGAAAGGTTATTCCCATGTATTTGTGTCATTTTGGTTTCCAAACGCAAGCTATGCAGCTGAGCTCGAGCTCGATCAAGCTGCTTGCTGAAGCAGGGAGACAATGCGTGGGTCAGAACAGACTTTGAACCCGGAACTCTAGAATCACGCCTGATGATGTCATATATCATGTGAAGACTTCTTTATGATTGGTCAGATTGTTGTAGATCATGTGAAGATTTCTTTATGATTGGTCAGATTGCCAAAAGGTCATGGGTCAAATCCTGAGCGGCAAATTAAATCTGATATGCACTGGTAGGCCGTTAGGACGTTTGAGCGAGGAGTATATCGTCGCTGTTTTTTTCGCTCTGATTTTTGTACAGTTTAGCGTAAAATTACCGTAGGACATTATCATTCAGGGTACGTAAAGGTTAGCTATGAATTTAAAACCAACAAACAGCGTTTGCGATGCGTTGATGGCCCTTGGATGACCGATTCTGAGACCGCGATATCGTCCCGAAGAACAACGGTCACGGACACATTCAAGTTTGATCGAAGAGCTACAGATCGTTTAAAAATTCGGTAAGTAATTTCAATACCACGAGTTGTCTCTATAATTTTCGCAGTTTTCACTGTCTTTGGTCATGCTATATTGATGTTGTTCTTGGCGAACCCTGTTCAAGTATGCCAAATGAACGTACAGTATTGGCAAAAATAATATACCGGTAGTTAATCATGGAGGTTGGTAGCCCTACGCGTACGATGCTGTGTGTTCCGCTACAGTTAATCGCCCCGCTCACCACAGCCCTGCAAAGACCCGTAGCGTAGGTAGGGTCGGTGACTTCAAATCCATTTTGGGACTTGATGTAAAAAGCCAAATTACTGCCGAAATTCAGCGTTCTTGGGCCCAAGTTGTATCCCTGCCTACCTCAGCTACTCGATCGCTTCCAAAAATGCCAGTCTTTTATTCACTTCTCGTAAATAACCGTCGATGTCAGCAACTCTCGCTAGCCCTGCGTACGATGCTGTGTGTTAGCTGTAGCGGCCAACACACAGCATCGTCCGCATTTTTAGATTACGCTTTTGAAAATTACGAATGCAAGAACGACGAAAATACAACTTAGTGGGCTAACTGCTAGTGTAACAATGAATACCAATAGGCATATCCACGACTCAGAGTACAAGCTGCAAAAACAGCAATGTATGCAACATTGATAAAATTTGTCCGCATTTCAAGCTGCTTGTCCGATATTGCGCGCGTACAGCTATATTTAGCAACGAACCTGTAACTGTGCACTGCGCTATTATAAAGGGATACTTTTTGTTTTAAAACAATTTATGAGACAGTTTTCCATTTACATTTCTTCTGTTTGAGATGTGCTGAAACCCAATCACCGCTAGTCAATAGTTGTAGTTTGGAGTGGTGTGTCACAAGTAAATAGTGAAAATGAGGCTGAAAAGCAATGATTTGGTAATCACAATAACATAATGTATAGATATGTCATGAGTTTGTATCATTAGGTAAATTATTTAATATTAATTATTATAATTTTTTCAAGCACATGAATGCTCTTTTCCGTGAATTTTTGTATTAATATATAATAAGGGTAGTCGACAAAATACAAGCAATTTCACTTTGCACATGTAATAATATCCTTGTCTGTTATTTATCATTTTTATTCTCAGTGTATGGGCAAAGGCCATGAAGCTGAACAGACCAATGGATCAACAGGAACATTCAATCTGAAGTTTCAGAACAAGATCGTAAACATTAGGATGGCATCGAAAACAACTTTGGATAATGTGAAAAATCAAATGCAGACTTTTAGACGTGTTCTGTTATGTTTTTCACATGAACCTCATTAGATTATTGAATTTTGATTTTATTTTAATTTCTTAGTGGTCCAGCCTAGTGTACCAACATCATTGTTTTACATATCAAAATAAACAATGGGGTATTATCGTGAAGATATGTGGTTAGTGTGTTTTTTTGTTTGCATATGTGAGTAGGCGGTTTAAAAGGCAGTAGCTGTAACTTAATTTTTATGCAGTATTTTTATACTGTTATGTGTCTTGATTTTTGCCTATTTTGCCAAGTGAGTAAAGTGAAAAGTTACCTCAACGCACAAAAGTTAAAAGAACAACATCATAAGTTACAGCTACTGTCCCTTAAAACAAATGAAGATGTGAAGTGTATGGTAATCTCCTGGCTAGTATAAAACTGGTAGGTACAAATGCAGGTATGGTTGGGGAGGGGGGGGGTAGCACAGGAAGCATGCATAGCAGCATTTTACCATGAAACCTTTTACCCCACCATTTTTTGTGGCATATTGTCTGCAATCACAGCGGCTTCTATGCCGCTAAAAGCCCCGTCCCATTTTTTTGCGGCATATCGTCTGCAATCACAGCGGCCTGTATGCCGCAAAACTGTGCCAGAACAGATCTTTGCATGATAAAATATGAATAACCTGCTTATAAGCCACAAACAGTTGCAGCTTGGTATCCACAACTATTGTGGGTTAGCATGCACAACTATGTGCCAGAAGCCATATTTTTTCGTAAGGGCTGGTATCCAGTTGTTATAGATAATATTCCAGTATGTATCTGTAGTACAGTGCCAGTGCAATGATCTAAGATACAGGCAGAGGCAACAGGTTGAAAGTCGAAGGGTTAAATTGAAATGATGCTTTTTCGGTTGAAAATTGTCAGAGCAGAAAAAGTCTTGCTATGAACCTCACCAAAACTCTAGAAAACACAAGTGATCCCCGACTGGTTTCATTATAACTTGACAGGATCTTAGCACACTTAGCTGAATTAGTGTCCACTACGATACCAGCCAAGCCCTACAAGTTCTATCAACGATCATACTCTAACATCTTCTGAGTGTTTCCCTGAACGTTCGATGAGAAAAATCATCTAAACTTTCTCCCACAATCGATGTTAAAAATACAGTGCTAGTTTTCTGGTTGTTCACTGAACAAACAATCTGTTTGAAGTAAATTTTGAAGATGGCTGCTTCAAATGAGCCAATCAAATGCATTGCTTTACGACATGTTACATCATGTTAAAGGGTCCAAGGTCCCATGACAACTGACCCATGACCTTGTGTATGTTAGTATCATGTTTTGAGGCAAACATCGGGTGAGAATGAGACAATCTTCACTTTCTGCCACTGCAGCACTGTGCTTTCATGCCCTTCATGTCAACAATTCCAAGAAATTCAGTTCAATATGCGTAAACAATCTTCGTACATGAACAAGAATGCAGCAATGCTCTCAGCTTTCCTCGGTGACGACCAAAATTCTCTCTAACAACCGTGAATGATATCAAGAGACTAAACCATGTACATATAGGAGCGTATACATACAGGCCATTATCAACATGGTGATCAAGAAAATTGGGAATCAAAATTAAACTACCATGGTTGACCATAGGTAAACAGATTTAGAAAGATCGATCATCAAATACCATAGTCAACCATGTTTGACCATTGTTAACGATGGTCACAAACATGATTGAAAAATTTCTCTGAATGGCCGAGTAAGAAAAAGATGCGCAAATGTACACATACACGGTCGAAAAAAATACAACTCAGCGAGTGATTGATAGCAAAATACTTCCTTGGACATTTATTGACAGTTATGGTAGAGACAGGAAATATTCAATTCATCAAACTCTCTGCGATCCTGGCTATCAACAATCCTTGACACCTGTACATTTATCAGACGGCGGTCTCATCATCATCCTTCATATTACACAATAGATGATAAAGACTTAAATGATTCACGATTGTGAAATGAGAAGTCCTGCACTGTAGATCAGAATATCACGCAAAAATTACTTTTTTAAGGGAGATGGTCACTACTTTATCTCAGTGAAATACATAAACAAGTCAGCATTAATTTAGAAAATGTATCTTGCAAAATGTTATCATTCAGACTTTACACTGCAACGAATGACAATACACATTCTGCAGAAAATAAAATGAATATTTTCGCTTAGTATTGAGCAATGAACGCCAGTAGCTAGTTACCTCTTTCTAAATCACATTATTAATAAGACAAGAAGACGTCTAGAGGACGGTTTTACTTTGTAATATATTTTGTCTAAACATTGTTAAGTTTAGAAGCAATGACAATTAGAGATGCTATCATTTAATTATTTCAGTATGTATTACCAGTGCATGTTACAGAGGAAGGTGTAAAACACTAACTTGGTGATTAACACATAATTTGTAGTAAATATTTGTATCAGTTAGTCTTTAGGAATTATCGCACAGATAACACTATTTCACAAGCTAATCGTCATAAAATAATTTATTAAGGGTTGGACAATTTGATATTCTGAGGTGGTCTTGAAGATTGACCCAGGGACACGTTTTTCGTCCCTGAACCACCAGGAATATTTCTACTGTGTATGTATGTGTATGTGTATTTGGTCATTTCTTTCAGTCGGCTATTCAAAGGATTTTTTCTCGTGCACATGGGTGCTCTGAAATGCAAATACCTGTCATTCTTCATATGACATGACCAAAACAATAAGGAAAAGAAATGTAAACCAGCACAATAGTTTACGTGGAACTAAAGGCAAAAGAGCATCTGCTTCAGAATGCTGGAAAGTTGAAAAGAAAACAGAAGCATCCTTTACTACAGCAAAGGTACTGATGTAGACTAATAGAAAGTCATCGAGGTCTCAATCTGTAAGAAAACTACTACCTGCTTGGCGCTTTCATCACGTGATATGGCAATGACCATCTTCTGATGGGTATGCATGGAATTGTCATTCGTGTTCAAACAGGCTGAGCGTTTTTGCGTACATGTAACTACTAGTATTGTTTATGTTATGCAAATACACACAGCCAGTTCGGCGTGAACGTTATTGAATTGACAATGCCATACCATCAGGAAATGGAAATGGTTCCTGCCATATCACGCTATGAAAATACCAAACACGGCGCTTTTGGCGCCAAATGCTTTAAGTTGTGCTTTCTTGTAAAAAATCGCGCGAGTTATATATGTTTAAAACGGCTTTTCCCAGAATAAGGGTGCAAAAAGCTAGCACATAATTATGTAAAATTAGCCTTGGTGAACTTCCCTTTTAATTAAAGCAAGCATTGTGCAGAAATTTCACATGAATAATTTGTATCACCTATTGAGTGATTTGAACGTAATAAGCGCATATGAATACAGACAGACAGAGCCCAGGGCTGTCCCTGATGTTTTCCCATTGTTTGTTTGTTCATGAAACACACAGATATAGTAAATAACAACATACCCGAAAATGACAATATATGTTTTTGACATGGTTAAACATGAAATGTAAAAGGAAAACCAAAATCGCAAACACAAGCTGCTGAACTATCATCTGCCCAGCAAAATACATTCAATGAAGACAATCTCGAATATGAGCCCTAATTTACTTTATTGCCTTAAAAAGGTAATTTTGGACCAGACTTGCATGAGTTGAAATTTGTGCTTGAGAGCTAGTAGGTAACCAAGCTTGGAGGCCTTGATAAAGTTGTACTTGAACCCGGAACTTGAACTTGATTATCTGGAAGGAGTGATAATTTGAGGGGAGTGTGCATGCTGTTCTGGCTTTCATTTGATATTTTTTGTTTCAGTTATTGCTTTAATTCAAGCATCCATATAAATCATGTGTCTGCTGTGTTGTTATTTACTCTATGTATTTGTAAACAGATAAATAAAGAAACAACGATAAAACATCGGAGACTGTGCCCTACATTGCTGAGAGAGACTTATCCTTACATGCATTTAAATATGCCTATAAATCATACAAAGCGATGATGAACCTAGACAAGCCTGCTGGAATATTACAACTTCCTTTCTGTTGGTCAGAAGATGGAGACAGATCGCGAAAGGAGAAATTAATGCTTTGTACAAGTAGGTTTTATCTCTGGGGCTAGACAATGCTGTAAAACTAATACTAAATCATGCAGTGCAAAGTGAATTGAGTCCTTGAAAACTATAATTTGCTTGTACTGAAAATTTAGGGTCATGAACATTTGAATGTTCTGAAAAGTAGTCATTTCTGAGTTGTCTAAATTTTTGAAAAGATAGATTTTAAAGGACCAGCGAGATAAAGCGACCTGGCCTCTTTTACCGAAAATCATACCTTCCCCTATGCTACTGGTGAGAAATCGTCCTGAAATCGGCTGGGCACACCACCCAAGCGCCGGCCATGTTGAATCAGCTGCATGCAATGTACGCGTCCAATCACAGGGGATTCAATCTCCGATGATGACGATGATGATGATTAAATATTTAAAAATGAAGATAAATAAACATATATATTTGGACTCAGTAAATTTATTGTTATTTTTGTTGTTGTCGTTGTTGATACTATTTGCAGAAAAGAACAAAGTATGCGCTGCAAATTTCAACACAGCCTAACTATACATGTGCGTCGCAAATTCAATACAGCCTAACTATACATGTGCGTTGCAAATTCAATACAGCCTAACTATACATGTGCGTTGCTGCCTAACTATACATGTGCGTTGCAAATTCAATACAGCCTGTAATGTTAGGCTGTATTGAATTTGCAACGCACATGTATAGTTAGGCAGCAACGCACATGTATAGTTAGGCTGTATTGAATTTGCAACGCACATGTATAGTTAGGCTGTGTTGAATTTGCGACGCACATGTAGGCCTATAGTTAGGCTGTGTTGAAATTTGCAGCGCATACTTTGTTCTTTTCTGCAAATAGTATCAACAACGACAACAACAATAACAACAAAAATAACAATAAATTTACTGAGTCCAAATATATATGTTTATTTATCTTCATTTTTAAATATTTAATCATCATCATCGTCATCATCGGAGATTGAATCCCCCTATGGTCCAATGAGAGAAGAGCAATTGAAAGACAATACGTCATCTGCGAAGGGTTGCATGCAGACGATCAGTCGATCAATTGTTTATGCAACCATCTGACTGTTGACCAGTTTTTATCACCGGAAACGCTCAAAGTTCTTGAATTTCGCTGATTTATGAAATCGAGCGGTGAAAAGCTTTCTGGCCTTTTCATCATGTCTATGCAGCGGTGGACAACTGGCCCAAGCCGGGCCCAAGCCCTGCAGAGCTCAACAGCCGCTCGGTTAAGCTAGCTCACATGTACAGTAATATCACGTACCGTTATTCTTTATTAAATAATCAAGTCATGTAGACATGCTACACATTGATGTTTATGCAGTGCGTTCGCCGGGCCCGAGCCATAGCCATTCGTGTATAATGCCAGTCAACATGTAGGCCTATAGGCCTACACTAATATCACGTACAGTGATTCTTTTATTGAATAATCAAGTCGTATATAGACATTCTACATATTAAACAAGTCATCGTTGATGACACAGTCCCCGCTTGTTAGTTGATACTTTGATTACAAGTCCTCAGAGAGGATAGAATCCTCTTCATTAATTAGGTCTGTGATAAAAATACTTTGATACAGATGGCGCTCAATGGCCAAGAATGAGTTCCATGCTGATGAAAACATAAAACCAATGTAGGCCACTATCCTAAAGGTCATTAAATGAGTCAACTAGGAATTAATCGACAGGATGTTGCAAAACATTTTTGCCTACTAACCTAACACTAACAGATAATCACCAGTACCATATTTCATAAAGTTTGATGCAGTATTTACAACACTATGAGATCAACATCTGTATCAAGTTTCATCAAATTTGACGTTGTATTTGTGGATATATCACTCTAATTAGGAAAGTTCATTCCATATGCAATTACAAATTAATTAAAACGACATTGATAAATGTCTTTTTCACTGTTATTGAATGTGAGCTTAACATCCGTACAAAGTTTCATGAAATTTGATGCAGTATTTCTTGACAATCAGCCTAATTATGAAACTTCAATAATTGACATGATACTGCTAAATGACATGAAACAAATTGACGAGCATATATCTGAAATGGGTCAATGTCCTTGTACCAACTTTGAATAATCGCAATCATACCAATCCATAATCCAATAACACTAGGTCAAAATTTGTAAGACAATAGTTGTAAACATAGACACAAAACAGCACAGAACAGACAGTAAATAGACGGTACAAACAAAGTCAAATTCATGAAAGAAAGATATATGGACCTCTGGCCAAAAGACCAAGAAGTGATGTCAGGTGTTTCGAAAGTAGTGGATATGTCTGAGTTATGACTCTGTTTATGAAAAAATCGTAATAAAATGGCCACCTGGTGGCCATATTGGATCGTATCAAAAAACATATCAATGTGCATATGTATGACATAGGTCGATGTCCTTGTACCAACTTTGAATAAAATCAGTTGAGATATGCCTGAGCTATGGCTCTGTACATGAAAAAATTGTAACAAAATGGCCGCAATGCAGCCATATTGGATTGTATCACAAAACAAATTAACGTGCATATCTATGACACTGGTCAATGTCCTTGCACCAACTTTGAATAAAATCGGTTGAAACATGTCTGAGTTATGGCTCTGTACATGAAAATATCGTAATAAAATGGCCGCCTGGCAGCCATATTGGATTGTATCACAAAACAAATCGACATGCATATGTATGACATTGGTCAATGTCCTTGTACCAACTTTGAATAAAATCGGTTGAAACATGTCTGAGTTATGGCTCTGTACATGAAAAAATCGTAATAAAATGGCCGCCTGGCGGCCATATTGGATTGTATCACAAAACAAATCAATGTGCATATGTATGACATAGGTCAATGTCCTTGTACCAAGTTTGAATAAAATCGGTTGAAACATGTCTGAGTTATGGCTTTGTACATGAAAAAATCGTAATAAAATGGCCGCCTGGCGGCCATATTGGATCGTATCACAAAACAAATCAATGTGCATATGTATGACATATGAAGTAATCCTTGCACCAAGTTTGAATGAAATCGCTGCTGGCATCTCTGAGATATCTGCGTGAACGGACGGACGGACGCACACGCGGACGGACGCACGCACGGACGCACGCACGCACACACGCACGGACATGACCAAACCTATAAGTCCCCCCGGACGGTGTCCGTGGGGACTAATAAGATTATTATCCCAGCAATGTGCCAAGCGCCTGTGGTACTAACCACAGTGGTGAGTATTGTTAGAAGTCACTGCAGAGGTACAGCTCTGCGGTTAATTTTATTTTGCACGAGCTGAAAAGACCATCGACTCGTTCGTGAATCGTAGGTGTATTACATCGCGAGTACCTGTGCCATCCGTGAAAGCGATATAACTCCCAACTATCTTCGTCGGCCGCTCCGATCTCAACACGGTCATTCTCAAGTTCTCTCCTCTCTCTACGTTCACACACACTTCCCAGATGGAGGGACTTATTCATACCACAGTCGCTTGCAGTAGGCAGCGCCCTCGCCGTGCATCGAACCACACTCAACTGTGGTTCGTACGCACAACAGCTTACCATTGAAACGTCCGTTGCGGTCGAGTGAGGTTCAAAGCATCACTGCCATTGGATATGAGTACAGCAGCTCGGCTCTTGGTGGGTGGCTTGGTTCTTCTATACATCCAACATTCGTAGTTAGAGACTGGTCAGTTTCTTCGGCCTGGGGGTGGGGGGGGGGTGGGGGTGGGCGGTGGATTATTTTTTGCCGATGTCAAAAAGTGGCTGACCCCCCCTATTCCAAATTTTAAAAACAGGGTGACCCCCCTATTCCAAATTTCGAAAAAAAGGGTGACTCCCCCTGGGGGCGCGACATAGGTAAAACAAAAGGTGGACATAAATTTTATATATATATATATATATATATATATATATATATATATATATATATATATTATATATATATATATATATATATATATATATATATATATATATATATATATATATATATATACTATATATATATTTTACATTTTACATATATTTGTATTTTAAATAGTCATTCTATGTTTTAATGAAATTGTTGACATGTCAGTTGTAAGATAGGAATTTCAAAGTGTCAATCTTAAAGTTTGAATACAGTACATTTTGAATGAGCTGTATTTTGAATGAGCTGTGAATGTATTTCACACTTTCTATGCTTAACCAGATGTCCTGAACTGTTGTACAAAAATGGATGTCAATCATTAATATCAAAGAGGAAAAAGCAGTGAATCAAAAACTTTGATGGGTGTTAAGACTTGCCAACCATCCAATTAAATCTCCTGAGGAGCCATAGAGAGCTTTTTTAGCCAAATCTGATGTGTACAGTGTCTGAGAGGACCTTTCCTTGTAACATTGAAACCATAAAAGCACAGCTAATAATGACAAAAACTGCCTTTTTAAACTGTTATTTTGTTCATAATAAAGCATCTTTCTATAGAAAACCTGTGAAACAAAGGAAAATAATTGCATCAATGAGAAGGAAGGATATCTTGTCATTTTTCTATCTCTAAAATAAGTCACTGTATCAAATATATATTGTGAAATATTTGTGCATGTTGCTTTCTCATGCTGAATTCTCATAGAGAGAACAGAAAAGTATCAGGAATTTGTCATCCTTTTCATATGAACTGCAGATTTCATAATGGTACACTTTCACTTAGCAAACATCAAGATATCTCTGATTTATTAAAGTATGGCGCGCCGAAAAATATGAAACATCCTGATATCTCTGATATATGCCTTGTATATTAAAGTCATGCACCTGAAGGGCATGCTGAAAAATGTCTGATATATTAAAGTAATGAGCTTGAAGAGCACGCTGAAAAATATTGAGCATACAGATATCTCTGATGTATGTATGCTTGATATGTTAAAGTTGGGCGTGCTGAAAAATATGACTGATTATTAAAGTTACGCGCCCGAAGGGCGCGCCGAAAAATACAACTGAATGATGAAATTCGTGGCTGACACTAGCATTTTAGGCAATGATGAGCCTGTGTCAAAATTCAAAAACACACTGACCCCCCCTATTGGGCATTTCAAAAACATGGTGACCCCCCCCCCTATCACCAAAGTCAAAAACAGGGTGACCCCCCCATGAATCCACCGCCCCCCCAGGCTGAAGAAACTGACCAGTCCCTTAGATGCATGCCGAATGAGAGCCGAATCATCTCTCATGGGCCAAACAGCCCCAAGCACGGCACGCAAACTCCTACAAGTTCCACCCATCGAAACGTAATTTTTTTAAATAGTTCTTACCTTTTTGCAAAAGCCTGCATCGCAAGAAGCGATAAAAGGATAAAGGATGCAACTGAGTGCATGTTGAAATACAGCCCAGGTCACCTCAAGAAGATGTACTCTTCGCTCTCCTCTCCAACGTGTATGTATCCTCCTCTGCAACTATGGTCTTCTAAATACTGCAAATTGTGTCTTACCATGCCCTATAATGTTTTGGCCGAGCCGATTCACCGCTCTTCTGGACAATGAGAACAATACTTGCGCGCATTTTTCCTTGACAGAAAAATAATTTAAAATACTGTCAAAACGATGGGGCGGTAAGTAGATCTTTGGACCTATTTGTATATTGCATGGACATTGAGGAGGCACATGAAACATTTTTTTTGGAAAATTAAAGAACTTGAAATGTTGTCTGTGTGATGATGAACGTAATAATCTTAAGAAAGTAAGAAGTAAGTAGGCCAAGTAAACTTTGGAATGTTGACTTTTGACGTCACCCACAGTATCAGGCGATACCAAGCGCTAAAGAACGCAAACAACTCTCCGGACAGATTTGCTATTGTCTTCTGTACAACGACCGGATGTTATGGGGGAGGGACAACTGATAAGGCTAGGTTATTTGTATAAATCATTGTTGTACAATCATGGAGCACTTACAGTACAGTACAGTACAGTACAGTACAGTACACGGGGCAGCCCGGTAACCTCAAGACATCAAGTGCGTACATAGGGATCTGTGAAATGCCGTTCGGAATGAATATGCTCTGTACTCAGGCTTCTCCAATCTGTGGTATTTCCAATGGAGACATGTTGTAGCTACAAAGGTCTCCCCTCACTATACTGAACACTGTTTAGTTGGGACCTTCTACTTCTTTATTACTGCCCATGATCCCTCCCTACATCCATGCTTGGACTGTGCTGACCACACGCCACTATTATCAGTCCACAAACATGAATTGCCTTATGGCTTAACATGTTGACCTTTAAAGGAGCCTTGGCGTCATTATTTTCAGCCTAGGTGGTCGGAGGAATCTTAGGCATCACTCAAAAAATTGAAAGCTACGAGGGGGTCGCTAAAACTGTAGAGAGAAAGAAGGGGACTCACTCAATTTTCGGTGCAAAATAAATTGAAGCACCTCTCAGATTGCACCATTGCACACATCAATTTCTAAAAATTTTCGATACGATAGGGGACACTCATGCTCCTCTCTCATGCTCACCCTGGAGTGTTCCAACAATTTTACTTAGTAAAACAATTAATTAAAAACACCTCCCAGATTGCACCAGACGGCATCACGCATAAATGTCTCAAAATGTTCCGCGCAAGAGAGGGGACACCCCATTACACTTTCCCTCTTAGCCTCTCGCGTGCATGTTCTCTTCCCCCTCTGTACTTGCAAATGCTGCCTAGACAGATATACTAGTGAAAATCCTGTCATGACATCCATCCAAATTAAACAATACTGTATGGTTGGATACGGCTGATAGCGTGAGTTTCTATATCTATGTTTTGTTGTGACTTTGAATTTCATTTTGTTGGTTTCACCTTTTTAAACAGTCATGAGATAACCGATTATAATGTAGGTGGGTACACCAGGATTTGAAAGTCTTTACTATTGCTGAATTTTGTAAATTTTACAAATACATGTATTGATATTTAACGTTTCTAAGTTGGAGGGGACTCAAATTCATCATGGTTGGCAGCCGGGTTACTCAAAATTTCAGTTTCCGATGATGGTCCTCTCCCCCCCCGACCGTAAATAATGACGGTTCCCTATTAACCGAGTATCAGACCAATTGGTAAACGTCAAGCGATATTTTTGTAACTTTTACTGTTCTGTAATCTAATGACGACCTTCTTTACTTATTAAAGATAACCATAGAGATATGGCTTATTCTTTTGTTCTTTTTGATGATTCACGGCAAAAACACAATGAGCGAAATCCAAACGAAAGAACACAACTTTTAATAAAGTAAATGTGGAAAAGAAGGGAAGTGAGTATTACAGAAAAAAAAAAGACCAAAAATACGCAGAATAAAAATATAAATGTGATGACATGGACATTCTGGCCTGAGATCAGAGCATTTTCATTTCGAACGGCATTTCTCAGATCCCTATGATGGTATGAACTGTGGGTCTCGTGGTACCAGGCTGCTCCGTGTATTGTATTGTACTGTACGTACTCGTCTTGTACAATACTAAGTATTGATTTATACACATAACCTTATCACCGGTAAGCAGGACAACAGCTTCGAATTCACACCTGCCCAAAGTCCTCCAATGATGACCTTCCCATATTGTCGGTGTACCTTTTACATGAGTCTTAAACCTATTAGACGCTCGTTGGCAATCCCCATCATTCTGTTCTGCGAGTCTCCCATTCATAGCCTGGACCCCAGGGCGCGGACCTTAGCTGTGGGTCCATAGCTGTGGTGTTTTCAGACGGGATTCCTGCCTTTTACGGGCTGGTTTTGACTTTTACGATTTTAACCCCGCCACGGGGGTTTTGACTTTTCGATTTTAACCCCGCCATGGGGTTAAAATCGTAAAAGTCAAAACCAGCCCGTAAAAGGAAGGAATCCCGTCTGAAAACACCACTGCTATGGACCCACAGCTACGCGGACCCCAGCCTCCGCTTTTGGCCTTGTCTCACACGATCTGCAGGCGAGTGTGAGACTAAGGGACGGACCATTAGATCTTGGGAGGGGGGGTGGTCAAAAACAGAAAAAAAAAATTTTCAGAGCAGAAAGTTGGGAAAAAAAAAATCTTCAAACTAGTTTGCAAAATAAAAAAAAAATAAATAAGAAGACAAAGGCATAAAAAAAAAATCTGCAAAAGTCTTTAAAATTTTGAATTTTTTTTAGACTTTACCAACAGAAAGCAACTTTCTGTATTTTTTTGTACATCCTCCAGGCACATTTTTAATTTTAATTTATACATTTAGAGTGACTGTATCCCTTATACTGGAAGTTGTGATTATCTTATCTTTTCAGGACTTTTGTATTCTGATCACTTGAAAATTATGAAATTATAGAGCCTGTTTTCTACTTGTTTCCTGCTTACAAACCAAGCAGGTACACTAGGTAAAACATTGAAACTATGGTATGGTTGTCAAGACAGAAAGTTGCATTTGCCTTTTAAGATCAAGGTAAACAGATGCAGGCCACATCAGTTTCATTTTTTTCACAGCATTTTATTGCAATGATGAATGCAAGAATGGTTGAACAAGTAGAAACTCGTCAATAATGATAAAACAACATATCAAGTCATTATGTATTATTTTGCTTTTAAAAAGGCATTTTCAATTCTTTTTTCTCAAAAAACAGCCTCAAAAAACAACAGCAACACATGTTTTAACATTCAACAATATACTACGTAGAATGCCATCTATCCAACAAATCCCAACACAAAAACACACAAAAGGGTTGAACTTTGAAAGTTTCTCGATAGCAAATACTGAATAAATCTGCATGAATAATCGTTTTTGTGTAGCAAATTTCAAAGAAATTGGACAAGCCCTTTCAGAGAATACAGATTTTTTGACCATGAATGGCAAAAATTGCCCTAAAAAGACAAATATTGAAATTTCAACACATCTATACACATCCAATCAATTTGGACATGCTGCTACAGAGAAACATGTTTTGATCAAAAAAGGGCAACAATTGCTCTAAAAACACAAATATACAAATTTAACTATATCATTTAGCTTATTTTAGCTTCTCAGCTTGTAAAAATCAATTGTAAATCATGAGATATGCATGATGTTTGGTGGGGTGAATGTAGGCATTTCACCACGCAGTAGAAAGGGAAGCCAGGAAACCAAAATAGTCAATTTTCAAAACCATAGGAAGCTACTGAGGAGCAAGAAGACCATGTTTCAGAGGAAGATGTGTAATCCGAAAAAAATGCTCCCAAAGTGCCACCAAATAACACCATTTCAATCTCTATTTTTCAAAAAGCTCCAACGGCAGGAGGGGACACCCCCTCCTGACCCCCCCCCGCAAAATACTCCCCAGTGCCACCAAATAACACCATTTTAATCTCTATTTTTCAAAAGCTCCAACGGCAGGAGGGGACACCCCCTCCTGACCACCCCCCCGCAAAAATACTCCCCAAGTGCCACCAAATACCACCATTTCAATCTCTATTTTTCAAAAGCTCCAACGGCAGGAGGGGGACACCCCCTCCTGACCACCCCCCGCAAAAATACTCCCCAGTGCCACCAAATAACACCATTTTAATCTCTATTTTTCAAAAGCTCCAACGGCAGGAGGGGGACACCCCCTCCTGACCTCCCCCGCAAAAATACTCCCCAAGTGCCACCAAATAACACCATTTTAATCTCTATTTTTCAAAAGCTCCAACAGCAGCAGGGGGACACCCCTCTCCTGACCCCCCCTGACCGCTTGCGTGGCCGCTTGTGGTGCTTGGCACCACAACTTTGCCCTCTTTATCTTCAGACAGCGACGAACTAAAAAAAAATTATCAATCTGAAAATTTACTCTGAAAAAAAAAATTTGCACAGCTAATCTCAATTAGAAAAAAAAAATTTCAGAAATTTACAATAGTAAAAAAAAAATTTTCACAATTTCATTGTGACCACCCCCCCTCCCAAGGTCTAATGGTCCATCCCTAATAGAATCTCACACCCCCAAGGACCTGGGATCAGATTTCTCACACGAGTTGGGGATATTTTGTCTCACACGAGCCGCAGGCGAGTGTGAGACAAAAAATCCCCAACGAGTGTGAGAAATCTGATCCCAGGTCCTTGGTGTGTGAGATTCTTTTTCTCACATGACCACAAAATGCGTTAAAGTCACATTGGACATGTACAACGTTATCCAAAATCGTGACAATTGCAAGTCTGTCGTCTGCCACTGTACTTTGACCTGCTTACTTTGTAGTTCTGGTCTGTGTGTTACTCGTCGTGCCGTTGGATAATATTTTGCGCGTGGAACAAAACAGACTGTTTATCATCCAATCAGAGCTCGTGTAATATTTACTGCAGAGTGTGGGACGGTTTCTGAGAGTGTGGGATCGATTTTTCCCACACTCTCGATCCCGCACTCCCAGCGGCCAGGAATGTGAGAAAAAGTATCCCCAACTCGTGTGAGAAATCTGATCCAATGTACTTGGTGTGTGAGATTCTTTTTCTCACATGACCACAAAATGCATTAAATTCACTAAGGAAACATTGAATGTTTAATTGTATCAGCGACTGTCCTATTTAATTCGCGGTCGTTATTTCATCCCTGTAAACACTTTGCAGGAATATTAAATAGATGTAAACAATTGAGGCGCATATGTCTGCTGCGAGTGACTTTCACTATTGGTATAGACAATCGGGTTCATCGTCGACTGTCAAATACCCTAAATGACAATTAGGAGAAGGTCAGAAAGCTTTTATCTTGATAAATACTCGGCAAATTAGTATCAAAGCAGTCCAGTTTTATATCATATGCTGCATACGTCACAAATAAGCCAAGTTACTCTGGACCACACTCGCTTCGGAGAGGCTGTGTCTGGACCAAAAAACGACTCTCTACGCTCTGGAAATACCATGGAGGTACAAAAGTTACAGGCTAACTACTCTAAGAAATATTGCATTAAAATCATAATTATGAAACACTTTTATTATTGTTAAACATAGCATCAGTCACATTTTATTCAAAATGGCAGGCCAGAAAGAATATATTTAAAACTATGTTTACAGGTGGGAACGTGCATACCAAGTTTCAAAGCTATCGGATGAGCAATGTCAGACAAAATGCTTTTTGACCAAATTTTTTGAAAAAAATTGCCTCATAAATATAAATATGAAAAAATAGCGCCAAAGATTTGGTTTGAATTGGTCCTGGTCAGTTCAAGAACTATTCAAACCAGAAAAACAAGAATGACAAAAGCAAATAAGGTCTGTACCTTAGGGACCGTCTCAGATTGTCGCAGAAGTTCAAGAAACGAAATTTCTTCGTTTAGATCAAACCCCCCTCCCCCTAAACGAAACTTCAAAAGTGCGTAATGTTCATGTCTGCCTGAGAGTACAATGTTGCATTTTGCTATAGCTACTAAAGACGTATTCCCCTTGTCACATTACAATTAAAGTAATCGATCAGATTTGAGTACTAACAGGGCATTTTACCGCATAAAAGTTTCATTTTATTTTACTTTCCCTTTTTGCATCTCTTGTGCTGTTCTTTGTCTTTGCGAAAACGCAATTTTTACTTGGTAGGGGCGGTAAACAAGCGAGAAACTTTGACAAGGGGGCCCAGGCATGTTCAATCATATTGAAACGACTATGACCAGGTGCATAACAAGTGAGAATAAAGACATCTAGTGGTTAGAGCAGACGCTTATAAATAGCACATTTTTAAAAAGATTATACTTTTGTCTTTGTATAATTTGATGAATGAAATGTTTAGAATACAATGTTCCTATCGGTAAATTGTGTTTGGGGCACAAACGAGATGGAAACAGTTACAAATTTGTTGGCACGAGTGTGCAGTTTTTCTTTAATTTAAAATAAACACACGAAAACTTGTGATCACAAAATAAAAGTGCGAAAGTGAAGTTCACTAATTGAATGGAGGTCAAACCCCCTCCCCCCCCTAAACGAATAAATTTCGCTTTTTGAACTTCTGCGTCAATCTGAGACGGTCCCTTAGGAACTGGAGGTCAACTTCTGGAACATGCATATCAACTTCTTTAGTAATGGGACAAGCAGATCCTACATCCATAAGCAAACGTCAATAAAAAAATCAGCCAGAGAAGGCTTGACAAAAGAGAAGATTGGAGAGTGGGGTAAAAATAATGTACAAAGGATATGGTAAAAAATAATGCTACCTCATCAATCTTCTACACCCCCTGGATATCAAATATTCCATACCTTTGTATTGACTATGCTTTACATAAAGAGCTACAATAGCCAGATGGCGGGAAATGTAAAATATTTGAACTATTTACAACCTTGGGATTTTTTAAATTAATGCTATCAGTGCTATAATTCTTTGTAGGGGGTGATTATAACATCTGGAATTATCCTGGATCAAAATTTCTTATCAGTTATTGTGTCTCTTATATGGATAGTGCGTACATATGTATGTACGTATATACATACACGCATACATACAGACGCCATCCACTTCAGCTTATACGATAACCTCACATTAGTATACCAAATGTGAGCTAAAAATTCACCTACAATTTGAAGATACTCAACTAAACTTGCATCTGGGTACATGCATACCAACTTTCAAAGCAATCAGAATTTTTACTCAGAGAAAATGATTTTTTGACAAAAATTGAGAAAAAGTGGCCCAAAAATACACATAAGAAAATTTCACCACGATTTTCGAAAATCCTATAGAAGAAAACCGTGGGATTAGGAATACCAAGTTTCAAAGCAATCCAACAAGAACTTTTGGAGAAATTGATTTTTGAACAAAAATGGGAAAAATTGACCCAAATATACATATATGAAAATTTCACCACAATTTGAACAATCTGATAGAGTCCAACCCTAGGATCATGGATACAAAGTTTCCAGGCAATGGGACAGGCGCTTTCAGAGAAGATGATTATTGACCAAAAACAGGAAAAATTGCCCCAAAAATACAACCATCAAAATTTCACCACAATTTTAACAAGCGACCTAGCGGCCAATATAGCTCCGCTGTGTTTATGTACAGAATAACTATTTTTGACACATGTTGATGAAGAAGGTGAAAAAGTTTTGATAGCTCAATGCAGTGGCCAGAAAAAAGTGGCTTAAATAGCTGCAAAAATACACAATTGAAGATTTCATCATACTTTGAATATATCACATCGGATCATCCCGTAGAACATGTCAACCAAGGCTATCTGATGAGTAGTTTTTTGAGAATTAAATTTTTTGACCAAAAATTGCAAAAATCGCCCCAAAATTACAAAATTGCAATTTTCATCATAATTTCAATAAATATCATTAAGTTCATCTGTAGAAATCTGTATACCAAATTGCAAAGCTATCAGATGAAGTTTTGGAAATACATATTTTTTGACCAAAAATGGCAAAAATTGCCCCAAAAATACAAAATTACAGATTTCATCAGAAATTCAATATATATATATTACTAAGTTCATCAATACAAACCTGTATACCAAATTTCAAAACTATCTGACCAGTTCTTTTTGAGAAATACATTTTTTGACCAAAAATGGCAAAAATTGCCTTAAAAATGCAAAGCTGCATATTTCTGCACAATTTGAACAAATCTGAAATAGATCATCCCTAGGGACATATGTACCAAATATCAAAGCTATCTGACTGTTAGTTTTGAAGAAGAAGATTTTTAAAGATTTTTTTTACCAAAAATGACACAAATTGCCTTAAAATACAAATATGCAAATTTCACCACAATTTGAATAAATCTGACTGAAGTCACCCTAAGTAAAATGCATATCAAATTTCAAAGCAATCGGACGAGCAGTTTCAGAGATTCTGAAGTAGATTTTTTTACCAAAAACACCAAAAAATGCCCCAAAAATACAAATATGCAAATTTCACCATGATTTGAACAAATTTAAGTGAGGTCACCCCAAGTGAACTGCATATAAAATTTCAAAGCAATCAGACTTGCGGTTTCAGAGGAGAAGGCAATTGTTGACGGACGGCGACGGAAAATCAACCTATTTGATAAGCTCCGTGTCGCTGACAGCGGAGCTAACTAATCTAACTAAAATCACCATAAACAACCTGCATACTAAGTTTCAACCAAATCTAGCCTGTGGTTACAGAGTTTTAGCAATTTGCTGGACTTTCTCCCTTTTTTTTACCCCATTTGCATATTTTTAACGCCGACATGTTCAACAAATTCACATCTCCACCCCTAGGTGTACCTGTACACCAAATACTAAGATGGTAGGTGCTTCCTTTTTGGAGTTTTCGATATGGACTGACATCCATCCACACATAGTAACATACATACAGACATACAAGCTTACCAGATAAGCTCTTTTTTGGTATATATACACAGGTACAAAATGTGAGCTAAGAAAATAATGTTTGGTATGCTTACATAGGGTTTAATTTTCTTTCAGCTGTGTATGGTCGGAAATTCACTGATACTGATGACATTTGAAAAAGCTCTCCATGGAGAACCCCTTATACTTTATTTGAGGTTTCACGTTTTTAAGAAAAAATTATACACTTGCTGCACTAAGTCCTGGGCAACGCCTAGCAATAACAGTTGACAATACCACTGTACACTTTATGTGTAACCAGCATAAGTTTAATGTTAGTGCATAGGATATACACAGGCCAGCAATTTCAATATCCAACTAAAATCAATTTGTATGAAAAAATTCTGCAACCTTCATTTTCTTCATTCATTTCTATAGGACTCCACTGGAAGATAAATTATATAGGGGATTGGGGACATGGACTGTCTCCCCCTAGTATCTATGATTTACCAGTACCAAAAACCTCCATTCAGTCTGCTGACACATGAATCCTACATATGTTGAACTTTCAGGCACCCTTCTCAATCCCTGTTCTTGCATTTGTGGATATGGGAAGCGTTCTTTATGCTTTGTAAACCTTTCCTTCTCTATTGAAATTCTTATCAACTCAACAAATTTCCCATGGGATAATCTGATACTGACATGGGGCCGTTATTAACCCGAAATCGTATTGGTAGAAATGTTCAAGTACAAACTTTGAAATCTATAATGAAAATTATCTTTGGCGAAGTTATAAAGAAATTAGTGCTTTCAAAAGTGTCTTCACACTAATTCAAGTTACCATGTCTTTGTATCCTACAGATTGGCAGCAATGTTGAGAACTAAGAGAGAGAGAGAGAGAGAGAGAGAGAGAGAGACCCTAAAAATGAAGAAAGTGGCATCATTGATCTAAGCATGCATAAAGATGGCTCATCACATTATTTTGTGATTTGTAATAGTATTGTTTGCTTGTCCTATTTCATCTCCATCATTCCTAATGATAGTTATAACCCTACACAATAGCAAATTGAGGTGAATTTGTCTGGCTGCCACCAGCAGTGAAATGGTGAAACATATTAAGGTGTTTCTACCAGTTCAGGCTGCTGGGATGTACATGGCTTTTACTATACCTGCTTCCCAGCTGTAATAATGCAGACAGGGGCATGCAGTGGTGGTTGATGTTGCAACGGCCTTCATCAAAAAGTAACGATAATTACACAGCCTTCTGGCTATATATTGCAGCTATGAAGCTGGTATAGTGTTTATATATATATATATATATATATATATATATATATATATATATATATATATATATATATATATATATATATATATATATATATATATATATATATATATATATATATATATATATATATATATACACAAAATGTATACAATGTGCCCTCCCGGTTATCACCATAATGGCTTTATTGCAACCTCTGAACTTGGGTGTGTGCACGCACCCGTGTGTGTGTGTGGGGACAAGAGGCTATATGAGTTAGCTAAACATTTTGTTCATATGTTACATATCACACGTCACTGAAAAATGCCAATGAGCCCTTAACTGTCACACATGTGTCCTTTGCCTTAGGACACAAACAGATTCTGTCCTTCCTTCTTGATTGTTTACAGTCAAATTTTGTTTTTTACCTCACAAAGGTTGAAGACAGATTCACATGTTCACAGATTCTAACAAAAACACTCAGAATGTTTGGTTTAAAATATTGTCGACCAGCAAGGTCAGTTTACTTGAAGATTTTTTTACACAAAATATCAAAAAACGCCTTTTTTTAAGCCTTTAACCCTTTGCACCCTGACCCCCTATGACATCATGCGGACATTTTTGTCCGAGCCGGGTTCAAAGGTTTAACAAATAACAGTGCATAGTAAATAACAATTATGGTACAGAGATCTCTTGATGAGTTGCATCAGATTCAACAGCAGACGACAAATCTGCCCCCTTTCTGGACTTCCATGATTTCTCCCCAAACGTCATACTAATTGGATCATGGCTGTCATAGTCATTCAGAATGTCATTGATATCATATGGATCTACTAAAGAACTGGAGAAATTTGCAGCTAGTTTGCTTCTAGATTTTGTTGAGTGTTGTTTGGTTCTACTGGAAGCTCTGTGACCCTTAGAGTCGGCATCAGTACTGAAATCTTCCTTTTTATTCTTTGTTTTCCTCTTGGCACCTCCGCTCTCAAATCTAGAGTCTGACTCTATGGACACTAAATCTCCTTCTACTTTAGAGTCTATAGAGGAATCCATGGAACTTTGTCTATCAAAAAATTTGTCTCTCTGCGTACCTCTGCTACTCTGAAATGTCTTATGATCAACACAGTCAGCCGACATTTGTTTCTCGATTCGTTTAGTTTCTTCTCCGTTTCCTACTCGCGCTGACACCATCATCAGGATCATGCAAATCTTGTGAGGAGCCAGATGAGATCCTTGTACTGGGTTGTGCAGTGTGCTCCTCTATGGCTATTCCGGAGTCCGGATCCAGATCAGGTCGCAAATTCACAGACACACCCTCCCTGGAAATGACACTGTGTCTACTAACACCTGATGACATCCTACCCCTGTTCAGATTCATATCACCACTCCCTGGTTGACTGAGATCTGCAGCTAATCGTATGTCCTTCGACAGCTTTGAAGCAGAGCCTTTTCGAGTTCCACTAGGCGGTCTTGGCTGCAGCTTTTGTAGTTCCTGTATAGTCTGTTCTTTCAAGGAAAGCTTTTCTTCCAGTTGCATGATCTTTTCATCTTGTTGAGAGACCTGGTTCGAAAGCTCTAAGATCAGCTTCATCCTGCTATCCTCCCACTCTGAGTCAATTTCTTCTTCTTTTATTTCTTCCTTTTTAACAGTCGATTGCCGGGACTTAGCAGCAGAGCTGGCCCTGTCAAGGCGTTCTGAAGGAAAAAAAACATTGCATGACTTAATGGGTTCCTACTTGATTGTTCAAAAAGTCTTAGTAGCCCTTTTTTTTATTATAAATACCGATCAAAGATCAAAGTTGATTATTACACGTGAAGTAACTGCTTCTAGAACACACACATACATGTAATTACTTTAATTTCACTTCCAGAACTCTTACGCACTACATCGTTCCAAACAACGGATGCTGAGAAATTTGCCCAGGTTTGATTAGCTCAGAGGACAATGCAATGGTGGTGTTATGTCTATTAATGTGATCTATTGCATTACTACTTCTGCAGACTTCCCGTGATCAATCTCAATGATAATGCTCAGTACATGTACACTCGGCAAAGTGCAATCTCTGAATTTTGGTCATTTTGTAGGGAATCCCATACTTTGGACTTTAAATTCCTACCTTTTTTATTTTGAGACTCTACAGTAAATTTGGCATATTACTTTTTGCTATAGATGGCTGTCTACACAGGTAATGGATATCTATAGCACTATCATGACCAACATGATAACATGCGTGTGAGCTATCATTGATTTTGGCCAGAGTAAGTAGTAAATTCTTTGTTCTATATCTGCACACACAGGTTTCAGGAGCTACTGATTTTTCCATTGTTGACCATATTCTGTCACAATACAAAGCCATTTCTTCACAACAGCAGTCATATTACAACAAGCAAAGCCTGAAGTTTTAAATATTTTGTGTGTTTTTGAACTTCTTACATGTCTACCTTTTGCAACTTTGAATGGAAGGAAAACAAAGAATTTACTTCCTTTGGCCTTATCTAAGGACCACAGGAAATAAAGATAGCCATAGTAGAAGATAAAAGGAGCAATGAAAAATACAATGCACTCTGCAAAAATGCCGTGCTGCTGCATTACTGAAAACCACTAATATTACCATTATTTCCAGGTGATCATATCGAAAATTTAGGAGGATGTATTGCACTAAGAAAAGCCATTTCTGCATGACATTTTTTGACTATGAGGGTTTACATTTTCAAATAGCTGTGACTTGAACACATCTGCACACAGAACATACACAAATAGACATACAGAACCTGACAATGGAACTGGCATCCTAGGGTGCATGAGGAGGCACCAGGATGCTTAGCCCTGCGTACGATGCTGTGTGTTCCTGGCATTATATGGCCTCCAACCACAGGCTGTATAACACTTGGAACACAGCATAGTACGCTGGGCTAATGTGATGCCTGGAGTGTAACAGTGTTACATGAAACTAATTAATTGTTTCATGAAGCCCGCATACTTATTTCATGGTATATCAAAAAATAGTTACCCTCACTGCTCTTATTGGATTTATAGCATAAAATGATTAAGATCACAGTAAAATGAATGATAACTGTCAACTGACAACAACTATAAGGCCAACAAAATACTATGTACAAAGAAATACAGTTTAAATAATTAGATTTGGGAACAGTATTGATATCCTAAAAAACCAATGGTTTAATCAATGGTCAATATCCGGTTGTACTGCAAATGGAGTGGACAGCAAAGTCCAGGTCACCTATATTAAAAAGTTCACATGCCGCCCTAGATTTTACAATGTTTGCTAAAAAAACGAGAAAGAATAATGCAAGGTTGTTGAAGCTATCAGTGGTTTGGCCAGAGTAAGTAAATTCCTAGTTTTCTGAGTTTTTCAGGAAAAAAAATGCAAACTACTGATTTTTCCATTGTTGACAATATTCTGTCACAGAGCAAAGCCATGTCCTTAAAATGCCACAAAATCTTTCTTACAGCAGGCATATTACAACCAGCAAACCCTGTAGTAAAGTAAAATTGTATTCTCTAGAAGCATATAGTTACAGGAATGTGTATGCTGCATTAGAAAACTGTCAAAAAATAGCATATTAATTTTGTTTTAAAAATTTTTGGTGTGTTCATACAGGGTAAAGGTCGTCAGAACAGCGCCTGAGCGAGTTTCTTGTTTGCAAACAATGTATTCTGTGCACAATATCTAGATGCACCTCATCATCATAGCTGCAAAATATTAATATGAGTACATTATGACCGACATGTGTTAATTTTCATCAATCACCATTGTACTGTGGAGACAGTGTTTAAATTGGTCGTATGGGTCCCATACGACCTTTGCGCACAGTTCCAATCACTGTATCCCTTGAAACTCCTAAAATATGCCTACCGTTTGCAACTTTGAGCAGAAGTAAAACAAAGAATTTACTTCCTTTGGCCATTATCTAAGAATGCACAGGAAATAAAGGTAGCCACAATAAAAGATAAAACGAGCAGTTACAAATACAATGCTCTTGGCAAGAATTCCATGCTGCTGGATTACTGAAAACCACGAATATTTCCATTATTTCCAGGTGATCATATCGAAAAATTAGCACGATGTATGTGCATCATTTCCAAATGAAATTTTTGGAGTACAAGAATGTACCTATTGAGAAAGCACTGACTCAGATGAAATGCCTTCACACGCATACACTTAGACAAATGGACACACTCACAGCCACAGAACATATAATATAGTATAAAATAACTAAGTTCACAGCAAAATGAATGATAACTGTCAGTTGACAACAACTGTAAGGAAGACAAATATCTTTACAACTTAATATAATTGAAAAGACGAGATTTTGGGATAGCCTAAAAACACTAATGGTTTAATCAAGGGTCAATATCAGGTTATGAAATGAAATGCCTTCACACGCATACACTTCGACAAATGGACACACACTCAGAACCACAGAACATATAATACAGCTAAGTTCACAGCAAAATGAATGATAACTGTCAGTTGACAACAACTGTAAGGAAGATAAATATCTTTACAGCTTAATACAATTGAAAAGGCGAGATTTTGGGATAGCCTAAAAACACTTATGGTAATAATCAAGGGTCAATATCAGGTTATGCTGCAAATGGTGTGGACAGCAAAGTCCAGGTAACCTAAAAGAGTTCACATGCTGCCCTAGATTTTACAATGTTTGCTTAAAAAACAAGAAAGAACAAGTCATCGTTGATGACACAGTCCCCACTTGTTAATGGGAACTTTGATTACAAATCCTCAGAGAGGATAGAGTCCTCTTCATTAATTAGGTCTGTGATAAAAATACTTTGATACAGATGGCGCTCAATGGCCAAGAATGAGTTCCATGGTGATGAAAACATAAAACCAATGCAGGCCACCATCCTAAAGTTCATTAAATGAGTCAACTAGGAATTAATCATCAGGATGTTGCAAAACATTTTTGCATCCTATCATAACACTGATAGATTATCACTGGTACCACATTTTATAAAGTTTGATGCAGTGCTTCTGGACATTCACCCTAAAAACAAAAGTTCATCATGTAAATGCAAATTGGCAATTAATTTGATTTATTGGATCGTATCACAAAACAAATGGACTTGCATATGTATGACATATGTCAATGTCCTTGTACCAACTTTGAATAAAATTGGTTGAGATATGCCTGAGTAATGCCTTCGTACATAAAAAATCGTAACAAAATGGCCGCACGGCAGCCATATTGGATGGTATCACAAAAGCAATTGACGTGCATATCTATGACATTGGTCAATGTCCTTGTACCAACTTTGAATGAAATCGGTTGAAACTTGTCTGAGTTAGGTCTCTGTACATGAAAAAATTGTAATAAAATGGCCGCCTGGCAGCCATATTGGATCGTATCAGAAAACAAATCGACGTGCATATGTATGGCATAGGTCGATGTCCTTGTACCAACTTTGTATAAAATCAGTTAAGATATGCCCGAGTTACGGCTTTGTACATGACAAAATCGTAACAAAATGGCCGCACGGCAGCCATATTGGATAGTATCACAAAACAAATTGACATGCATATCTATGACATTGGTCAGTGTCCTTGTACCAACTTTGAATTAAATGGGTTGAAACATGTCTGAGTTTAATGGCTCCGTACATGAAAAAATCGTAATAAAATGGCCGCCTGGCGGCCATATTGGATCGTATCACGAAACAAATCAACGTGCATATGTATGACATAGGTCAATGTCCTTGTACCAACTTTGAATAAAATGGGTTGAAACATGTCTGAGTTATGGCTCTGTACATGAAAAAATCGTAATAAAATGGCCGCCTGGCGGCCATATTGGATCGTATCACGAAACAAATCAACGTGCATATGTATGACATAGGTCAATGTCCTTGTACCAACTTTGAATAAAATCGGTTGAAACATTTCTGAGTTATGGCTCTGTACATGAAAAAATCGTAATAAAATGGCCGCCTGGCAGCCATATTGGATCGTATCACAAATCAAATCGATGTGCATATGTATGACATATGAAGTAATCCTTGTACCAAGTTTGAATGAAATCGCTCCAGGCATCTCTGAGATATCTGCGTGAACGGACGGACGGACGGACGGACGGACGCACGCACACACGCACGGACATGACCAAACCTATAAGTCCCCCCGGACGGTGTCCGTGGGGACTAATAATGCAAGGTTGTTGAAGCTGTCAGTGGTTTAGCCTGAGTTAGTAAATTTCTTGTTTCACATTCGCATAGGGGTTTTTGTAGTTTTTCAGGAAAAGATTGCTAACTACTGATTTTTCAATTTGTTGACAATATTGTGTCATAAAGCAAAGCCATGTCCTTACAATACCCCAAAATCTTTCTTACAGCAGCCATACTACAACCAGCAAACCCTGTAGTAAAGTAAAATTGTATTTTCTCGAAGCATATAGTTACAGGAATGAGTATGCTGTATGAGAAAACAGTCAAATAATAACATATTGATTTTGTTTTAAATATTTTTGGTGTGTTCATAAAGGGAAAAGGTCATCAGAACAGTGCCTGTGCAAGTTTCTTGTTTGTAAACAATGTATTTTGTGCACAATATCTAGATGCACCTCGTCATCATAGCTGCAACATTTAAATTAAAAAAGGTAGATTATACCAGAAATTATTTAACTTTCATCAATCACCATTGTACCATGGATGTAGCATTTACTTGGTCTTATGGGTCCCACACCACAGGGACGCGTTATCTTTCGAATGACGAATGTTGGTACTATGAGTACCAATTTCCGAACATTATGACTCGATCTTTTACAACATTTGTTTTCCGTGTTTGCTTGTTCACAATAACATATCAATTATTAATGAATATTTATATTTCCGTCTGATTATAAAAATAGTATTTTCAAGATCAAGTGCTTTGCCACTGTTCTTATATAAAACACCAAGGGTGGACACAAACCGGACACCTGAAAGAAAACTGCTCTGTACGTCAATCATTTCAAACGGAAACTCTCATTGGACAAGTGGCGCGTGGTTCATCGGAACGCGTACGGTCTGTACGTTACCATGTACGACTCGCGCTCGAACCTTAGTAAAAATCACTGAAATATGAAAAAAATGACCCAAAAGATATTCCACACTTCACATATTGTTAGACAGGCACTAGGTTTAATTAGTTGTACGCATATGTCTTACTTTAATGCCATGAAACAGTCTAAAAATTGTGCGAGATCCATACTTCCGGGTTTGAAACACTGGGACGTCGTTTGCAATGTTTGTGTTTGCACATACTTACGTCATAGGAAAGCCGGCACTTCATAGCCAATCAGCACTCGAGAAATCTATCGTGACATCGCGACCTGTAATTTGCATACAGAGCAGTTTTCCCTTTGTTCAAGCAGCGAAATCACACTCATTTTCAAATGACAAACGCACTATTTGGTAATGTTACCGGAAAAATTATTTATTTGACGTAAGAAATGGCCATAACTATTGGTTTTGTTGGCATATAACCTGTTACAATGTAGATTTTCCCAAACGGTCTAGTTCGGTGTCCACCCTTGGATTTCTTATGAGTAAGAGTGTGTGTACAACTATTCATAGTACCCAAATTCGCAAGAGGTTGCAGCGTGCGCATGACACTGCACAGCTGGGAAAATAACGCGTCCCTGTGTCCCACACGACCTTTGAGCACAGTTCTGATGACAGTATCCCTTGAAACTCCTAAAACATGCCTGTTTGCAACTTTGAGCGGAAGTAAAACAAAGAATTTACTTCCTATGGCCATTATCTAAGAATGCACAGGAAATAAAGATGGCCACAATAAAAGATAAAACGAGCAGTTACAAATACAATGCTCTTCGCAAGAATTCCATGCTGCTGCATGATTGAAAACCACAATATTTCCATTATTTCCAGGTGATCATATTGAAAAATTAGCAGGATGTATGTGCATCATTTCCAAATGAAATTTTTGGACTATGAGAAAGTACCTTTTGAGTAAGTAATGACTCAGATGAAATGCCTTCACACGCATACACTTAGACAAATGGACACACGCTCAGAACCACAGAACATATAATACAGTATAAAATAACTAAGTTCACAGCAAAATGAATGATAACTGTCAGTTGACAACAACTGTAAGGAAGACAAATATCTTTACAACTTAATATAATTGAAAAGACGAGATTTTGGGAGAGCCTAAAAACACTAATGGTTTAATCAAGGGTCAATATCAGGTTATGAAATCAAATGCCTTCACACGCATACACTTAGACAAATGGACACACACTCAGAACCACAGAACATATAATACAGTATAAAATAACTAAGTTCACAGCAAAAACTGTCAGTTGACAACAACTGTAAGGAAGATAAATATCTTTACAGCTTAATGCAATTGAAAAGGCGAGATTTTGGGATAGCCTAAAACATAGGGCCAAAGTCCCTGAAGCTACAATAGACATGGATACAAAATTAAGTATTTCCTAACTGTATGAAATTATCTCACTAAGGTCATCCTAGGGACATGTAAACCAAATATTGAAGCTGTCTGACCAGCGGTTTTGAAAAATCAAGCGACTCAACAGTTGACAGAGCTCTGCTGTGTTATGTAGAGAATAACCTTTTATGACACATGTATTGATGAAGAAGGTGGATATCTTTGATAGCTCATTTCAGGATGGCCTGACCAAAAATGGAAAAAAATTCCGTAAAAATACAGATTTGCATATTTCATCAGACTATATTAGTCTATAATAGCAAATAAACGAGAGTTAATTACATTCTAATTAAAGTAAACAAGACTTGCTTAAATCAAGATTTACGTCATAAAAAAACAGCATACATCTGTCAGGTTATAAAGAATCTTGAGCTGGTTATCTTTTAATATCAGTACTTTCATCCTATTAACCAAGCACATTTTAACTTTCAAATTAACATTGTAAGTAAGTTCTGTTGAATAAGTTGAGACTGTACGTACTCAGAGAAAGCACACTGAAAAGACAAATGTTTGAAACTTAAGAAGTTCAAGGTCATCAAAAGCATTATAAGGAATCATGTTACAATTTCATTGCACTGTTTACACAGATTGCATAATTGCTATAAATAGCACATAAGGAATCCTACAGCAGAGCTTTACCATAAAAACCCTATCACTTTGACCACTCTTATAATTGACCACTCTATTTTTTTCCTCAAAAAGTAATCTTATTTTATCCTTACCAAGTCAACCATAAATGGAAATTAGAACTTTCTCTATCTCTAGTTATTTGACCACCCTATCATGACAAACTATTATGAGCAATTTCTTTTAGATAACATAAATGGTGGTTCAGAATATATCAAAGTTGGGATTCAGGAAAGTTGCCTTTACATGATTTAATCCTCAATTCACTATGAACTGTCAAAAAAAGTTGAACTTTCTGATAATTCCACACTAAATTTATTTTGGCTTTGATGATTTCCTAATTAATTCAATTATTTAAAATCGTATTAATTATTCTTTTCTGGGTGAATTGATAGGGTTTATACAGTACAAGAATTACATACAATGTAAGTCAAACTTTGACCCAAAATGACAAAAAAATTCCTTAAAAATACACATTTGCATATTTCATCACAATTTGAACAAATCTTAGTTGGGTTATCCCTAGGGACCTGTATACCAAATAACAAAGCTGTCTGACCAGCGGTTATGAAGAAGAAGATTTTTTACCAAAAACACCTTTTTTGGCATTAATTTGCCTATTTTCAACAGTATCAAAAAATTAAAAAAAATAGTTTCTCAAAATCCTATTTTTCATCTACACAACAAATATCAAATCAGTAAGTACTGCGGTTCTCAAGATATTTGAGTGGACGGACGCCTCACAAACGGACATACATACATACATACAGACTGACGCCGGACGCCGGACGGATACCCATCCCAATAGCTTCTCTAGACTATAGTCTATAGTAGCTAAAAACACTTATGGTAATAATCAAGGGTCAATATCAGGTTATGCTGCAAATGGTGTGGACAGCAAAGTCCAGGTAACCTAAAAGAGTTCACATGCTGCGATAGATTTTACAATGTTTGCTTAAAAAACAAGAAAGAATAATGCAAGGTTGTTGAAGCTATCAGTGATTTGGCCAGAGTAAGTAAATTCCTAGTTTTGCATTAACAGGGGCTTCTATAGTTTCAGGGAAAAAATGCAAACTACTGATTTTTCCATTGTTGACAATATTCTGTCACAAAGCAAAGCCATGTCCTTACAATGTCACAAATCTTCCTTACAGAAGCCATATTACAACCAGCAAACCCTGTAGTGTAGTAAAATTGTATTCTCTTGAAGCCAATAGTTACAGGAATGAGTATGCTGTATGAGAAAACTGTCAAATAATAACATATTGATTTTGATTTAAATATTTTTGGTGTGTTCATAAAGGGAAACGTTCATTGGAACAGCGGAACAGCGCCTGAGCGAGTTTCTTGTTTGTAAACAATGTATTTTGTGCACAATATCTAGATATACATCATCATAGCTGCAACATTTTAATATGAGTACATTATGACCGACATACGTTAACTTTCATCAATCACCATTGTACCGTGGTACAGAGTTTACATTGGTCCTATGGATCCCATACAACCTTTGAGTGCAGTTCTGATGACTTTATCCCTTGAAACTCCAAAAACATGCCTACCTTTTGCAACTTTGAGTGGAAGTAAAACAAAGAATTTACTTCCTCTGGCCATTATTTAAGAATGCACAGGAAATAAGATAGCCAAGATTAAAAAGATGACATTTTGGGATAGCCTAACAAATATCTTGTTCACATTGGCAACCCAACTGAAATTTGGGCCGACGCAAAATAATTGTCCTTTTGGGATTAAATTTGGTCCGTGTCCACACACCTACCGGTACCAGAATTTGGGCCGACGTAACTTTACCTTCCTTTGTGACCTCTGACCTGTCAAAGTTCAAAATGGCGCATTTGAATATGGCAGGCTGTTTCTACTGTTCATGATTTTCCTGTGTTTTTACGCACAAGAAGGGCAAATATGACTACCACTCACCCTTTTAATCATCGGAGAGATCTTCACTATTTATTGGATGAGCATATGGTATATATAAGACCGCGGTGGAGAAATAACCAGTGCGCGGCATTTTTGACATGCCTCTCTAGTCTATTACGTGCACTGTGGAATCGAATGACATGGTCTCGTTTGCGGAACAAAGGTTGGTGGGAAGTTCTGCGTACGTGGGATGATATTAAAATGTAAAGACTGGATTGAAAACTTTCGATAGGTGTAAACTTTAGTTTCAAACGTTGTTTGTTTTGTGCGAATAGGGTGACTAGTTCAACTTCGATCCATGGCGGAGGCCTGGTCAACTGGGACCAGGGCCGACGTAACGTGTCCACACTGGCGATTTGCATCGGACCAAATTTTGCATCGGCCCTGAGTAGGCCCTGAACCCCCCCTTCTAACCGGGACCAAACTGAGTCGGCCCAGGGCCGACTCAGCGTGTCCACATTGGTTTTTTACGTCGGCCCCGGCCCAGGTCCGGACCTGGGCCGATGCAAAGTCGTCAATCTGAACGTGCCAAAAACTAATTGTTTAATCAAGGGTCAATATCAGGTTATGCTGCAAAAGGACTGGACAGCAAAGTCCAGGTAACCTAAATAAAAAGAGTTCACATGCTGCCCTAGATTTTACAATGTTTGCTAAAAAAGAGAAAGAATAATGCAAGGTTGTTGAAGCTATCAGTGATTGCCACAGTAAGTGAATTTCTTGTTTTGCATTCACAGGGGCTTTTATAGTGTCAGGAAAAAAATGCAAACTACTGATTTTTCCATTGTTGACAACAATCTGTCACAAAGCAAAGCCATGTCCTTACAATACCACAAAATCTTCCCTATAACAGCCATACTACAACCAGCAAACCCTGTAGTGAAGTAAAATTGTATTCTCTCGAAGCATATAGTTACAGGAATAAATATGCTTTGTATATAAGAAAACTGTCAAATAATAACATGTTGAATTTGTTTTAAATATTTTGTGTCTTTTTGAACCTTTTACAACATGCCTACATTTTGCAACTTTTAGTAGATGCAAAACAAAGAATTAATTTCCATTAGCCTTATCTAAGTACGCACAGGAAATAAAGATAGCCATAGTGGAATATAAAAAGGAGCAACAAAAAATACAATGCTCTTTGCAAGAATGCTGTGCTGGTGCATTACTGAAAACCACTAATATTTCTGTTATTTCCAGGTGATCATATCGAAAATTTAATAGTATTAAGAGAAGTACATCATTTCTGCATGAAATTTTTTGATACCTTTTAATTTAGCAGTGACTCAAACTTCCCTCACATGCATACTAGTGGACAAATGGTCACATCTGCACACAGAACATACACTCATTGACATACAGAACCTGACAATAGAACTGGCATCCCAGGGTGTGTGAGAAAGTACCGGGATGCCTAGAGTATAAGTGTTACAGAAAACTTATAATTAATTGCTGCATTAAGCCAGCATACTTATTTCATGGTATATCAAACAAATAGTTGCCTTCACTGCTCATGTTGGATTTTCAGCATAAAATGATCAAGTTCACATCAAAATGAAAAATATCTGTTGACTGACGACAACTAGAAGGGCAACAAAAAAGACAATATCTCTTATCACAGTTTAAAGATAAGATTTGGGAACAGTATTGATAGCCTAACAAAACTAATCCTTTGATCAAGGGTCAATATCCGGTTGTGCTGCAAATGGAGTGGACAGCAAAGTCCAGGTCACCTATATTAAAATGTTCACATGCCGCCCTAGATTTTACAATGTTTGCTAAAAAACCTGAGAAAGAATAATGCAAGGTTGTGGAAGCTATCAGTGGTTTGGCCAGAGTAAGTGAATTCCTAGTTTTGCATTTGCACAGGGGTTTTTGTGGTTTTTCAGGAAAAACATTTCTAACTACTGATTTTTCCATTGTTGACATTATTCTGTCACAAAGCAAAGCCATGTCCTTACAATGCCCCAAAATCTTTCTTACAGCAGCCATATTACAACCAGCAAACCATGTAGTAAAGTAAAATATAAGTAAAATAACTGGCATCCCAGGGTGCATGAGTAAAATTGTATTTTCTGCATGCATTTAGTCACAGGAATAAGCAAGTTGTATGAGAAAAAAAATACCGTCAATGACGCTGTACCTTCTCTAATGTGTGGCCAGGTCAGGTAATTGGTTGTTGGCATGGAGTTGTTGATAAATACAGTAGTTGATGATGTAGGGGCATGAGGTGGGATATGGACCCAAAGAACCCAAAAGATGATTAAATACATCAATCAAAAAAATTCTAAGCTACAGTATAAACTGCCTAAAGATAGTTCAATGTGGAAAAAAGTTAAACAATTCAGAAATAGAATTAACGTCCAAATAGTAATGACGCACTTCCTTACTGACCTGAGTGCATGTGAAATACACAACCTGGCATCTGTAAATTAAATGTATACCAAGTGATCATTTCCAGTCACTTTTAACTGTTTTTAATGGATTTCCAAAGAGTCCTGTGGAAATGATGAAAACGCCTATCTGGTCTTGTGTTTGTATAACCTCATGGCTGATAATTGTCATAGTATTGAAAAAAATTGAAAGTGAAGAAATTACTGTTTTAATAGGCATATTTTCCTTGAAATACATGACCGTGTAAAGAATATATGCTAAAAGTGTTTAAGAGTAAATTTCTTTTCAAAAAATAATTTAATTTGTGACCAAAGGATTTTTATTCTTTGAGTTTACAAATTCAAACATTGCAATTTGTTCAATCATCTTGTGCAGTGCAAAATTTATAAATGACTGAAAAACAAAAAAAATTGGCAGAATTACAGTCTTTGTGATGTAAAATTATGGGTTGACATCACGATAACTGTTAATCTGTTTGAAGTACTAATATACTATAATTTAAAAAAGAAAAATTCATGCAGAAACGGTAAAATATATTGTCAAAAATGTAGTGTTAATTTTGACTTTACATCAAAATATGCCTTTGCTGGATACCAAATATATAGGGCGAAATATCAGCCATGTTCAGCAAAATCCACACAACAGCATTGATCCTTTTCTAATTTGATTTGATTTGCTTATGTTATCCTTGTATGACAGTCAGTACAATATGGAACTTGAACACAACACAGTGAAAGTATGCTGTAAATGAAATGGTGTGGCTGCATCCACATGTAGCAATAGGAGTGCCTTTGTCTCTCACCCCTCATTTCCAACCTGTCCCATCCCTGAAAAAATAGTTTGGTCTTATATTTATAATGTTAATAATTTCTGTATTTGTTAAAATGTGCGTATCTCAAAAACTTTTGATCATAAACATTTTCATTGTTTTTATAGCTGACCAATCAGTTAACCTGTTTATTTTGAATATTTGCACATTTTTCCTCAGTATTTGACATTTTCTGAATACCTTCTTATTCAGTTTGTCATTTTCTAAAAGTTTAAATGCTCCATTGTGTGGTCAAGCTTTCCACAAGCATCAAATGTGGTACTTCATATAGGAGGGTCTGCCTCTAGAGGGCGGGCATCATGAACACTCCTGTGTTTGTTGGTTAATTCCTCCACGTAAACTTCTGATTGTACTGTAAACATTGAACATGGCCGACGTCCGATTTTCCTGTCTAAAACTTTCACTCATTTTCGTTCATATGACTCTGAAACTCCAGGAAACGATTGGGAAGAAAGGGTTATCTTGAAATATTGAGGTACTCGCCGATATTTTGCAAAATTAAATGAGAAAAAATGCAAGGAAATGCCGACAGGCTTACACAATGACAGTTTTCAGACTCGGAGGCATTTGATCATCTGCAGATTATGCAACAGGCCCAGATCACGTGAGGCCATGAGGGGATATCCACGCAACTCAGTACCAAACACTAGCGCTCACAGAGTGAGCAGACACAAAGTGAGTACCCCTAACGTCAGCTCAGTAGTCTGTAATAGATTGTAGTCAACTAAGAAACCTTGGAGAAAGGCTTAACACTGTGGCTATGCCGCTAAGTCCCTTTTGATTTTTGTCATAGCTCAAAATCGTTCTCCCACACCTCAACCTGAGCCATGAACACCCCCACCAGTTTATGATATGACCCATCACAATGGCATGACGTCAACGGATCTTGACAGACGGAAGTCTTGACAGACGGAAGTTCTTGACAGCAGCATATTGGTTTTCAACTCTAATACCTTCTCTGTCTATAAATAGACACGAGAAGGTAAAAATCAAATAATGACATATTGATTTTTCTTTTTTACATAGTTTGTGTGTGTTTTGAACCTCTTACATGCCTCCCTTTTGCAACTTTGAGTGGGTGTAAAACAAAGAATTGACTTCCTCTGGCCTTATCTAAGAATACACAGGAAATAAAGATAGCCATAGTAGAAGATAAAAAAGACCAAAATAAAATACAATGCTCTTTGTGGTTTGTAATATGATAAAACATGGATTGGAATCATTCTATTTAACATTGAATGGAATCATTCCATTAGGTTTTGGAATGGTTTTAAATTGGAATGGAATGGTTTTAAATTGGAATGGACTGGTTCAAAATTGGAATGGAATGGTTCACAATTGGAATTGACAAAGTTCCAGTACACGTGTCAGATTTGAACTAGGGGCTTCTCCAAAATTTGCAGCATTTTGAAAAGTAGATATTGTTGTTCTCAAGTTATTGCTTGTTTGGCCTGTACATTAATTCATGTTGACAGGCTTTCTAAGGGGCAGAGGCTTCATTCAAACAGTTCAGGATAGGATCATTTGATTTTTTCGGGGGGGGGGGGGGGGGGTGGGGGGGTGGGGTGGGGGGGGAATGGAGGATTTAGAGAATTAAATTTGTTAATCACTCAAGGAGCAAAAAATTATTAATTTTAATCTGAAGCTGAAAGTTCCAGCAGATGAAATTTACATTAAGAAACAAACTGAATTACACTTCGGAAACAAAATCCTGCCACGATGGGAAGAAAAATTTATTGACACCACATTTCCTCCCACCCCTTACACAAATTACTGAAAACCACCAAGCGATCATAGCGAAAATTCAGCAGGATGTATAGTATTAAGAGCAGTACATCATTTCTCCATTAAAGTTTTGGACTAAGATATACCTTTTGAGTTAGCAGTGACTCAAACTTCCCTTACATGCAAACACTTAGACAAATGGACACACACTCAGACCCACAGAACTTACACAAATTGACATACAGAACCTGACGATAGAACTGGCATCCCAGGGCGCATGAGGAAGCACCAGGATGCCTACGGTGTAACAGTGGTACATGAAACTTGTAATTAATTGTTACATATGAAACCAGCATACTTATTTCATGGTACATCAAAAAAATAGTTGCCCTCATCGCTTTTAGATTGGCAAACTGGATGAACATCGTCAATTGACAACATCTATAAGGCCAACAAAATCTCTCTACAATACAGTTTAAAAGATGAGAAGTAGCCGAACAAAACTAATTGTTTACTCAAGTGTCAATATTGGATTATGTCACAAATGCAGTGCATAGTAAAGCCAAGGTAACCTAAAAATGTTCACATGCGGCCCTAGATTTTGCAATGTTTTCAACGAAATAAGATAAGAATAATGCACGGTTATTGGAAGTCTCCCTATACATAAATGGAAACACACTTCAAAGGCGTTCCATTTCTTGAGATATTATGAATGAAATATCAAATGACACAGTGTTTTTGCAAGGGTCAGGGAATAATGGTAAATGATTTGGGAACCCCAGTAACATTTCTGCTGTCCCCTAATCTCATTGCATTAATATACCAAGGGGAACACCAGTAAAATGAATGGGGAACCCTGGTAACATTTACCTGCCTACAACCTGTAGCAAAAACACTGTAACATCTACTTTCATCGCACTTAGAGTACTAACTGGTACTCACGAGTAAGTTTGGAGTTTTCCTCTTCAAGCTGAGATATCTCCTGTTTCAAGCTGTAAATCTTTAGAGCTGTTTCTTGTTTTGTTTCTGTCAGTTGTGTCTGAGCGCTCTTGATTCTTCTCTTCACTTTGATTCGCTGTTGGTAATAATCAGATAATACTCGTAATGCTTCTTTTGCACATGGCCGGAAATTGTCAAGCCTTTTTAATGCTGTATATGATCTAGAGAAAAGGTTTGTGTAATTATAATAATTTCTAGGTAGGCAAGAGTGAAGGTTAGAGGACACAGACAGGGTTTTGCATTAACTAGGTGTAACCATGGGAGTCGTAAAGGTTAGGGTTATTCTCAGTGTACATACATTGCCTTTGAAGTCCCTATTAATTCATGTACAAAAATATACTTGTATACCATCAATATTCATTGATGCCTCTTGCTGGTAATTAAAGGTATACAGTCACCTGTAATGTAAATATGCCCATATATGGTCAAAGGGGCGTTCCTTGGTATTCAAAATGCCCATTTGAGGGCGCTGTTTTTAAAAAGCGGCCACCCGCTTAAAATCTGTGATTGGTTAGATTCTGTCTTTCCATGGTAACTGTGGTAAAATTGGAACAGGTGACAGTATACCTTTAAAGGGTCAGTAATGCTAACTTTTGATGATTTTTCCATTATTTTTATTTTGTATATCAATCGCAATTTCTTATTATACTCCCCAAAGAATGTTGAAACACCCACTATTCAGCTTGTCAACTTAGCATTTATATGTGTAATATGCATTGTTATTGTTTACATTTGAATTGTAGTCTGGACCAGAAGTCACTTTTCAACAATAACAATGCAGTTTACACACGTATGGGCAGAGTTGACAAGCTGAGTAATGTGTATATCAACATGGGAAGTAGAAAAGGAATTATGGTTCACATTCTAAACAAAAGTGGTGAAAAAATTATCAAAAGTTAGTAATACTGGCCTGGTGAGTATAGACCTGTTTACAGGGAATCAGGGGTGAATGGGTTAAAGTGTGTCACCCTCACATCTACATTGATTGATATATATATATCAAACAGAAATTTTCATGGATTGGTGAACGTTTGTTTCAGTGCATAAGTGTGATTTTAACCAGTGGGACACACATACAACGATATAATATGAGCAGAAACAAAGACATGAAAAAAACTGCTGTGGAAGTTGAAATCTGGAAATCAAAAGAGCAAGTGCGGATGTATTCATTAAGAGCCTGTGAAGGCAATGTCAACTGGTATAACACGATTTTGCTGTCTTACTTACACATTTTAAATACCCTATGCCATTCAGGCATAGTTGACTAAACAACTTTTCTGACAACAAAACACATGGTTAAATTAGTTGATTGGTAAAAAAAATCCCAACAGGTGGATTTTAGAATTGTTCTGTTTGTATGCACATGTGAAGAACTCCTAAATGTGGATGGTCTACCTCAACAAAGGCATGTCGGATATGCCTTTGTTGAGGGCGCTCATCAATTTATGAAGTAGACATACAAGCAACACAGATAATATAATTCTTCATTTATCGTTTGTTTTTGGACAGTAAATCTATTCACGAATAGCGTATTTTTCTTGTCAGTAATCCTTTCAGAGTTAGTAATGAGCAGTTTTAAGGCTTTATCAGAAAATCAGAATATTGTGTTAAGAGGCCTAATTTTCTGGGCCAGCATTCACAGAAACTTTGAAGAGTTTCTAGACTACTGTTTCCTGTGACTCCTTAAACATTGAAATTGGCCGGGTAACATACCTTATGTATTTTCTTTCAATTGAATTACTGTAAGATTTCTGAGAAGGAAATTCACATTTTGTCTTACTAGTCTACTGACTACCTCCACATGCTAATTAACATCTGGGGCAGACGGGAAACTATCAGAAAACAACATCGTAGGATTTTGTTGAGGATGCAGTACTTCAAATCATGGACTCCAATTTTCTCCTGAGTAGTGATCATTTTCAACATCTTACTCACCAGTTTCTTGATTTCATTTTGCATTTCAATAGCTTCTTTTTCCAGCTGACCAATATACTGTACAAAGAAACAAGTCGAGTAAGTGATTGTGATTAAAAGTTATAAAATGAAAAAAAACTAAACCAATGAATTACATTGCCCAGCTTAAAGGGAAACAGTCATCGGAACTGCGCCTGTGTGAGTTTCTTGTTTACAAACAATGTATTTCGTGCACGATATCTAGATGCACCTCATCATCATAGCTGCAACATTTTAATTATACGATGTAGATTATGACAGACATGTTTTAACTGTCATCAATCACCACATACCGTGGATACAGTGTTTACATTAGTCGTATGGGACCCATACGACCTTTGAGCGCAGTTCTGATGACGGTATCCCTTTAAGGTAGATTGTACCTTGGGGATAGATAGTTAGACTCTCAAATTTTTACAATACATTTTTGGTGTACCACTCATGGCAGGTCATTTTGAAGCTCACAAAATAACTACACGTTTCACTGGTCTATTTTTGTGAAAGTCAGAAATGTCATTTTTCCCCCATAGTGTTAACATACACCTACCATTTTGAATTCCAGATGTTGGTAAATATTATGTACTTTTTTTTTAAAGTACCAAATAGTGCAAGGTAACCCCTGATTTCTGTTCTTGACTTTGAAAGGGAATGGTTTAAAAATATCTTGACAGAAGTTTGAGCAATAAGTTTACGGCTTTCAATTTTGAGGCACAAACTACCCTAAAGTTGAGGACTGTAATGTTTGTTTTGTTCCTTGGTTTCTCTTACCATTTTAGCCTTTTATTCAGGCCCAATTGACAGCAGTTCAACCACATTAAATTCGGTGGATATTATATTAACAGAGCTATTTTTATGACCATGAGTGAGACCAAACAAGTAAGATTTTGGAAATGTCATTTGGCCTTGCTGCAGAAACAACACAGAGGGAGTGTCTGTAATGTTTAAGCTTTTCACTCCCATTGGTCAACCCACCCCATACGCAGTGAAAATAATGGAATCATTCAAAAGTTAAGAGATGAAACTGTTACAGATGAATATTTAGTAAATTTGAAAATGATGTCACTCCCTTGCATTGTGGATTCTTATGTTGGCCCCAAGCAAGTTTCATCATTATTCAAACCTGGCAATCGCCATGAACAGGCTGAAAATTTAGTAGATAAATAAAAGAAAATCATGCCAAACCTGCTTTTCTCACCAAATCTGTATTTGGGAGCAGCACTAGTTGCTTGGGGATCATGTAACCATTACATATACCCTAGTGTAAGGCTAACACAATTTAGGCCTCAGAAATATGATGCCAAAACAGGGATTTTCAGTTAGGGGTTAGGATTAAATGTAATATGATATAAGATTAAATATAACATGAAATATTTTTATCCTAGACGACATTAAAATACATCATGTCATCTAAAATCTGTGGATTTTCAATCTCGAGGGTGAGGATAATGAAATCACATTGCAACACTTCATTATAGCAATGAAATGATTTCAAAACATTTCAGACACTAATTGTTGCAACTTCACACTGTGTGCTCTTGCCGTCAAATATATGTAAAACACAAACCTGGTCCTTTGCTTTAAATGTCTCTGTGAAATCTTCTTGATTAAGCTCTTCATTTTCTTGTCTCAAGAGGGCAACCTCTTCCTCCAAGGAAGTTACTTTGTCCGTCAATTCAAAATTCTGCCCTTCAACTTCCGCTATCTGTAGACAAGCAAGTGTCATTCGGGTGTCTTGTTATGCTAGCAAAATTGCATGCGTTTACTAGCTTTGTTATCAAATGAGAGGTTTTGTGTAGCAGTGCTCCTGAGAAGACGGCAGCTCAGAGCGATGGTATAGATGAAACACGTGTGCCCTCTAACTAACAAACCCATTGAAGTCACTTCAGGAATTGCTGAAAATACCTTTGCCTCAATCCTACACTATTTTCTTGTGTCAGACAGATTCTTTCTGAGTCATTGGCATGTAACTTTAGCATGGAGGGTTAGTAACATACAACTTCAGACATCAAACTATTCAACGATCACTTTCTTTTGAAAATTTTATACTTACATACTTTTCACCAAAGAAAAAAGAAAAAGAAAAAAGCTAATTTTTATGCCAGGATGCGATGATATGTATACCTGTTGTTCCAGGACTTTACTTTTCTCAGCTCTTTCTTCCGCATTTTCCAACATTTCTTGGCATTCTCTCAGCTGCTGTTGCAACAAATCTACCTGGATTGTACAGAACATAGAGACATATAAACACTTCGGCTACAGTAGATTTTCTCAGCAGCGTAATTGGTAGTGTTCCACATTGCCATCAAGGTGCATCTAGCGGTCTAGTCTGGTAACTGCTGGTGGTGTTAATTATAGATTCCTACTGTGGTATACTAATCTGCAGTTGGATCAATACTCACTGTTCTGGCCAAATGGGACAATTTCAATTGCTCAAGCAGCAAAGACAACAATTGGTGCTTTCAACCCTTGGGTTATTGGATATGTCCGTCCCTGAACCCTAATATACGCAAAAACTGCAGAGAAAATGAACATAGTGTTCCAGACCTCACACATTTCCACCATAACCCCTATATTTATTTCCATGTTTAATGTTTAATAGATTTCTATAGCGCTTTTCTACAATAAAATATTCAAATGCACTTTACAATGAGTCAAACAAGGCATCAAACTACATGAGGTACAACAGGGTGCAGTACAAGGATTTGTTGAAAGTACCCCCTCATGCTATCTAAATATCGAAACAAAGTTTTGCCCTGTTACGTAGATCCATTTACAGCAGCCAATCTTTGTCATCAATGGTCAACCTTGCCCAATAAGTCATTGATAACTGCACTTACTTTAGATTTGCTGGAACTCAGACTTTCTGTGATACATCCATCAGAATTTGATCTCCTAGATTGAGAATACAAAATGAAAGCAAGTGTTAAGAGTTATGACTCTTCTCTGTCAAAGGCGAGCGTAGTATTTGTTGGGCCCTGTGTAAGTGTGCTTCTTTCATTTGAGGGACGCGCTGTCTGAATACCGTATCCACCGCCTCAGTAATTTATTGCTGAGACATTCTCTTCCATTTTATCCAGTCTTCACAGTTGGCTATGCTCATGAGGGTGATGAGGAAATCAAGTGATCGAAGGTTAATAACCACCTTATATATCTTTGTTAAAAATATGTAGCGATTTAGTGACATTTTATAAGATTTTAGCTATTGGTCTGCCAGACTCTAACAGTTCAGCAAATGTACTATGGTTTTCACAGTATAATATCCTCGCTCCTCTCTAGCCTAGAGAGGAGCGAGGATATATACTGTGAAAACCATAGACTGCATAGTACATTTGCTGAACTGTTAAGCCACGAAAACTGAACTACATCAACGACAACTGTATATACCTAGACACTAGTATAACATACAATGCGATAAGGTTGTAGTAGGACACATCAGTGCAGTGTACATCAATCTACCGCGCACATTCTCACATCGAGAATCATACTGTATGTACCTGTCTCTCAGAGCGTCGTTAGCAACTTGATCACGGCTGCGTTTTGGCTTGATAGATTTGACGTGGCTGCTTGCCCCGTTCCCCATGTCTGCAAACGCGGGATATAAAGGATAGGTGTGTTTTTCATGTGAGCGCCGGTAAAGATACTTCAGCGTCGGCAAATCATCATAGCAACTTGTTTCTCTGTCGAATATAGCTTAGCATGGATGTACAAGATCAAAACATTGGCATGCAAAATGGCGTCCAGTGACGTCATAGCAACTGCAACAACGACAGTGTACAGCGCCCTCTGCAGTTAATTCTGAAAAAGTGGTGAGTTATTGTGTAACGATACAAGACCGACCCCGACCCGTGATCATGCAAAACTTTTCACCTTCACGAAAACCAGATATTCTAATGCGCATGATACATGTACATTTAGAAAGACTAACCGGAGCACTCTGAATTGACTTTTACATTATTAATGGAAACAATACAATTGCATACAACGGGACAAGACCCTCCAACCCGACAGCAAGGACCCTCCAACCCTACAGCGAGGACACACCGACTGAATGTGTATCATGATAAAAGTGAGCAGCGGTATGAATATTCTTGCATCTTACTTTTATCAGTACCATCAAGTGATGGTTCAAAAATGCATCTTAATGCATCTTAATTTAATCGTATTATTTCCGCACGAATTCTATTTCTGTCGAGTTTATTTCTAATGAACTACCTATAACTGTCACAGGAAAACAAACTCGTATCAACAGATAAACCATAGTCCCTCCAAGAGGGACTGTAATCAATCAAATCAACTACAGAGATTCCGACACAGTAGGAAAAACAATAGTCTGCAATATCTCTGGGTTTTTTGTTTTGACACTTCCTTTTTGTTTTAATGCTTCATCTTGACTTTTGGCCGATCGATGCCTCGGTCCATGTAATATATATGAATACTTAATCAAATAAATTTAGTTTTGATATAATTCTTTCTTAATTCTTTCGAGAATATCAAATCTCTTTAATATTTGTATCATTAAAGGGAGAAGCTCGTCAGAACTGCGCCAACAAGGTCGTATTGAACCCATACGACTAAAGTAAATATTGCAGCATTGGTACGTTGGCGATTGATGAAAGTTAAAACATGTTAGTCATACTAATCGCGATCCCTGGGATTGCCTTTGTTCTAGTCTGTAAGAGGATTATGAAGGTGTCATAGCGGCCTTTTGTTTTCCATTGAAATTGTAAATCTGTTGGGTAAATTTTCTGATGACACAATCCGGTGCCATTACAGGCCTTTAAATGTTACAGCGATGTTGTCGCGATGCATCTAGATATTGTGCACAAAATACATTGTTTGTAAACAAGAAAGTAGCACAGGCGCACTGCCTTCTTAAAGGCATTGGTCAGGCGTCAGATTGTCTTGCAAGGAAACTTACTAACTTAATTACAATTTCAATGGAAAACAAGAGGCTATGACACCTTCATAATCCGCTCAAAGACTAGAACAAACTCGGTCCCTGGGATCGAGTCCCAAACCCTTAACTCTCGGATCGAATGAGTGCAGTACGCCTGCAGATGATAAGAGTGACGATGCTTTGAGAGCGCCCTCAACTGACCACACTTTTGACTCAACTGCTACCTACCACACAAAATCAGAGTGATCGAGGAAAATCAAATCCTAGCAAAATGTTCATTCATCCCAAAAGACACCCTCAGGTAACCGAGGAAAAATCGAATCTTTATAGCCAATGCAAAGCTTCATTAATTCTAAATGCACACTCAGGCAAGCAATGGTTGTTACTGTTGGAAAGATGAGCCCGGTGTTCAAGTAGCGTACTGAGATTAACCCTTTCACCAACATGATTTAGCCCACAGCTATCGTTATCAATAGAGAGTGTGGAAGTTTTGCAGGGAATTTGGGGGTGAACAGGTTAAACTTGACGGCTGTACGAATGGTTCAGATTAAATATTGACGTATGTTACTCATTGCTTCAGTAATTAAAGCCGGGTCGTCAGACAATTGCCTTTAAAAAAGTGGGGAAGGTCTTTTGGAAAATTACACGAGACCCGCCAATGACACCTGAGAAAGTCGAGATGAAATGAGTTTATTCAAAATAGACAGACACATTTTACTCGATTTATGAAAATCGGACTACACGAACTTGAGTGCAGCATTAGAATCGGACTATTTTTATTGTAAGTAGTCAGTTATTCATCATTATTATCAAAGTAAAGAAGTTGAAAGCAAGTAAAATGGATGAAAAACGTTTTAACTTATTAAAATAAAACTAATAATAAAAAGTATGATAAACTGAGGGCAAGAGTCAATATAGTAGAACTAGTCAGTAACATTAATACTTTTTACCATTCGAAAAAGAAATAACCGAACGGAATGGCTTCTTCTTACCAGATAAACTTTCCCTTTGAAATGTTTCAATTACAAACAAAACTGCAGATTTCATCCATGCGGACTCAAGCAGCATAAAATTCGATGCCCTAATAAACATGCTATAAAAAGTGTCCGTAAAGAAATAAGGGAAAGGTTAACTGCCAAACTTTACTTTGTACCGACGCATATAGGCCTACACAAGGTTCTTAAAAATCTTTATTTGTATTGTAAGGCCGAGCTATTGTCTGAAATACCCTGTACAACCAATATCATATCATGCGTTATTCGTTCCGACAGTGAACCCATTAGCCATGTCAAGTTTATGTTTGATGACGACAGTTTACACAAAATTTATCAGTATATTGTAGTGCTCTAAATTTGATGCTGGCGCTGTCTAATTACTTGAAAAATATAATAAAGGAAATGATGATAGTTCGGTGAATTGACTTGGTTTTTCTATGTACAATATGACCTTGCATATTGATTTTGTCAAGGTCTGGATCGTTTTTGCTATCTGAATACTGTCTGAGGCAATGTCGCCATTTATAACTCACAAGGTGGTGCTTTAATAGAGTATGTGTAGGGGATACACAATTTTGTAATGCTAAATTTGATCCCGCAGTGAGGTCGCAACAAGTAATAGTAATCGCCAGGAGACCTCACCCTAACCTCATAAAGCCAGGAAAGTATCTACTTAACAAGTACTCTAAGATTGAACATCATTCCAGATCTTAATTGCCATCAATGTTTCAAAACCCCTAAGGCAAAGAGTGAAACAGTATGCAAAAACCATATAAAAAGTTCATATGTGAGTTCATATGTGTCGTCCGCACGTGTACATGGCGTACCTCTGGTAAGGTTGACCGAAGCTTTTTACACCGATGTACGCGCTTTATTACTGTTGGAGGGGGGCAGTGTAGGAGGACGGCGCCACAGCCTTATATGCTGCTCTCCCAGGTAACCCGACCGTCTCCAAGCAAATATGGCGTGGGATAGAAGAGAACGTCGTGTTGAAATGCTTCATTTGTATAAGCTTCGTTACTATTGGCGTCTCTTTGTTCCCATGGTTTCACGTCGTCTATATCGCCGTTTTCGACGTCCAGTCCGTAGTTTGGTAACCCCTCAGCATAGACGGAAGCCGGCGCGTTGCTGCGTACAATAGCCTTGTGATCGTGGCATTGCTCTATCCATTTCCTCGGCTGGATGATATCCCAGCGTCCCTCTGAACCCTCTTGCTCGAAAGTCTGAGTTGAAATTTCCCGAATGCTGTCATTTGTACCGTTAAATTGGTTGGCCACGTTGTTACTTGCAGCCGAGCGATATTCCTGTTCTTTCGTTGCATAAACCATGTTTCCTGTCTGGCTATTCACGATGACGTCACCTCTGATACTATATTCAGGGATTGCGGTTTTCTCACCACTTTCCTTATAATCTGCATTTTTCTTGTCGTTTTCTGATTTCACCACGGCCTCCCCGTCTTTGGACTCCCTGCGTTTCTTCAATACTTTGTAAATTTTGAACGAACTCATGAAGATGACGGCATCGAGGATCATGCACAAACCAAACAAACTCGGGATCGTCAACATCTGAAGAGTGAACAATCCCGGCGGAAACGACAAGTTGATGACGGAGAGAGCTAGGGCGACGTTCTGGCACCCAGTTTCGAACCCGACGGTGCGACGCTTAGGCCCTTCCAGACGGAATATCAGTGAGATGACGTAACCAAAGGCAAAGCCTATTGCCGGGTAGATCAACGCCAGTATCCATGGTTTCCAAAAATTGGAGAAAAGGCTTATATTCGTTACCATCTGGATGATCAAACAGATAAATACTAATACCATAGCAATGGCACTGCATACCTGTAAAGAAAAAAAAAGAGAGCAAAAAACCAAAAAAAAAAAAAAAAAAATTAGAAAGTCAGCGGAAAACTACAGAAAAGCTTACAGATAACGTCCTTCATATTTTAAAGAGATCTTAGTTAGCAGTTAATTACTTAACATATCTTCTATTAAAACACAAAATACAAAAAACTCTGAATCGTTTATGACAACGAAAATGAGACAAATTATTCTTGTAGTCAAAGAGAAAATTATCTCCAAAAGTAAATATAGCTTAAAAGTCGCATAGCATTCCTAACTCGCCATGCAACAGAGACGATATAATTCACCATGCAGAGAGAATGATGTTGGGAGCCTCACCTTTTCCACAATGGCGGCAATCTTCTCGGACTTCCAGCGAATCAGCATGCCAACACCCCCTGGAATCAGAATGCTGACCAAAGACAACATTATATCGGTGTATGGAACTTTTGTTGACTCGTTGGTCCAACTACGACTGTATATGAGGAGATTCAGGGGCATCAGCCCGATTGCTAGCACCGTGGATAGTGTCGTCATGCAGATACTGAGAAAATAACGAATGCATATTTTATTATAAAGTAATATGTATGTCTGTCTGAAGTTACAATTAAGATTGTTATATATATATATATATATATATATATATATATATATATATATATATATATATATGGTACAAAGTAATGATATATGTTGTTGCCATGTGTTTATTTACACAATCACTTTCATGCAATTCATAAACGCGTACTCAAAAATATATAATATTTAATATCTTACCTCAGGGTGACGTCACTGTTCGAATAGTAGCAAAATAAATTCGATAAAGTGCCCCCTGGACAACAACTCATGATCAGTGCACCAAGAGCAAAGCCCGCGTCAAGCTGGAAGGCATGAGCCAGAGCGAATCCTATCAGTGGCATCACTATGAATTGACAGCCAGCCCCGATAGCTATGGCATACGGTCTCCTCAAGTTGGCCCAGATTTGTTTCACCGTGGTCGTGCAACCCATGCCTATCATGACGAATATCAAAGCTGCGATTATCAGGATCTGATTGGCCAGGCCAATGGCTTTGTTTGGCTTTGCCAAGCCCGTCATCATGGTGCCATTGGTCAGGGAGTTGTTGTGCGAGGTGTTCACTATTTCAATGGTGTCCATCCTTACACTGCTTCACTGAGATGCCAAGGACATATAAGAAAACAGTCTAGGTGAGAGAATAAAAAGATAAATTCAATTTAACAAAGTTGAATATAATTTCAGATCAGGGCATCTTTACGTTTGTTTGTGGCTTTATGTATGAATGTCTGTCAATCTGTTTGTGTCTGTCTCTCTGTTTGTTTGTATGTATGTATGTATGTATGTATGTATGTATGTATGTATGTATGTATGTATGTATGTATGTAATAATAATAATATTTTATTTCTTTAAAGCGCACTACACATACGTCTCAGTGCGCTTTACACATTTAAAATTGATAAAATACCAGCAAAGCATAACAAACTATAATGTAAAAAACAATCAAATTAGGCTGAAAACGTACATGATTAAAAATGGTGAAAATTTCGGCAGAGTAAAAACAGTCAAACTACAAAAAAAAACCCAACATTTTATTAAAATTCTACAGAGTAAGTAGCAGAAAACGTTAAAATAAATCAAGCATCAGCGGTTACGGTAAAATGGTGACCCTTCCAAAACATTAGTAATAGTGCTTTACAAAAAGGTGAGTCTTTAAAACGCGCTTAAAACAGTCAACGGACTTGGCATTACGAATTTCAGGAGGCAATGAGTTCCATAGAGAAGGTGCGCAGACAGAGAAAGCTCTCTGCCCATATGCCTTGTTGAACATTCCAGGCGGTGGCACTACGCGTAAGGAATCACTCGATCTGAGATCTCTGGCAGGGGTGTATATCTCGATCAGATCCATGAGATAAAGTGGAGCAACATGATGAACTATTTTAAAGGTCGTCAACAAGATTTTGAATTTAATTCTAGCTTCTACGGGCAGCCAGTGTAGATCAATGAAAACAGGTGTGATATTATCAAATTTACGAGTACGCGAGACAAGGCGAGCTGCAGCATTCTGAAGTGATTGAAGGCGTCCGAGCTGAAATTTCCCAACACCATACAAAAGACTGTTGCAGTAATCCAGCTGAGAAGTGACAAATGCATGGACCACCTTTTCTGTGGTATGTCCAACAATTGACGGATCTTTCCAATTCTACGCGATGCATAAAATCCATTCTTACAGATGTGGCTGATATGGTCTGACATCGAGCCGTCATGGGTAAGTTTCACACCGAGATTGCGAACTGTAGCAGAAGGGGCAATATCTGACTCCCCAATCCTTGGACTTGAAAGTTTCACTGCATCGGATCTGAGACGATGTATGTATGTATGTGTGTATGCATGTATGTATGTATGTATGTATGTATGTATGTATGTATGTATGTATGTATGTATGTATGTATGTATGTATTGTATGTATGTTATGTATGTATGTATGTACACTCTGTATTCTAGGAAGGTAGAAAGATAGGTAGGTAGTAGGTTGTAATGTATTCATGTTTTCCAATCACTTTATCAGAAAGCACATTAAAATCCCACAGCAGCAGTGTTCTCCCCGCGAATTTCTGATAGCCCAGAGGATAATTTGCATCATGATATAATTAAATTGTAATGTTAACGAGTTTCTAAATTTTTATCAAGGGTGGCCATAGACCAGGCCTTGCCATAGACTGAAAGATCCGTCGCTCGAGGACGCTCTCTACGCTCCCTAAGAGGGGGAGCGTGAGAGAGCGCACTCGAGCTACGGATCTTTCAGTCTAGGGACGCCACTAGGCTTTAATTGCTTTTGGGAGAACACAGCACAGAAGTCTGAATACGCATACATTGAATGTCACCGAGAGAATGACAATTGCAGTAAAGAAAGCAAAGTCTAAGTATATTTCAAGTGTTTAAATTTCCACAGCACGTGGGTTATTATCATTAAGGTAGCAAAGTGCAGCATTTTCTTCTGAACTGAATTGCAACATAGACAGTAGAGGGGGGAAGCCCCCTCTACTGTCTATGATTACAACATAGCGAAACAAAACAGTTACTCTGCCAAGTGTTATAGACCTTGTTGTACAGCTTAGCGTTATGTGAGACCAGGGAAGGCTATGACTCAAAGGACTTAAGTCTACCTCCCTTGTGGCTCAGAGTTCGTAGGTTTATCTCAATTGGTTTGCAATTTTCAAGGAAAACGAAACATTTAGAGATAGAACGAGTCTTTGGGACAGATATTCTGACTCTTAAACCATTACAATTATTTTCTGATCTACCATTTGGGGAGGGTGCATTTTAAAGCTCTTGGTGAAAGAAAAATTTTCACCATCTTAGTTTTTGAAATCGAAAATTTCCTTTTTCTCCATGGAGTTAACACAGAGATGGCTCATTTCAAATACCAGTAAATCTAGATCGAAAGATCCGTTGCTCGCCCTCAAGCGATGGATCTGTCAGTCTACTGTAAATCTTGGGTAATTTGCAGGGTGACCCCCGATTTTTATTCTTGACTTTGAAAGAGTATGGTTGAAAGACTCCTTGAGGAAAGTTTGAGAAAAGTTTTAAGTCTTTCGCTTTCGAGGTACGTACTACACAATGATCAATGTATACGAGGACTAGGGATTGGGGACTACGACTATGAAAACAACGTTTCACGTTAAATGTTCATTGTCAAAAATTATATCATACCAGTATATTGATGGTGCAAATACAGCGATCTGATTGGTCTAGAAGCGAAAAGAACTGTGGTATATTCGCGATATACCACGACTGGCATACGCGCAAGCTCTTAGCTTGAGCGACAATCCAGTATATACTGTTAGGATATAATAGCAATAAAGCACACCCAGTGACGGTCTACCACTCGATTTTGACCATTTCACTTCCTATATGCACACGCTATCGCTCGTGCATATATGTCGTGAACTGGTCAAAGTCTTGTGGTATACAGTCGCTGGGTGAAGTTTATTGTTTAAGTAGTGCATTGATACCAGCTTTTCAGGCTTTTGCTGTGGAAGATTAATGATCTTGATTAATAGTCACTGTAGCACCATAAGACTGTTTTGAACGCTGTCCATCTGGATCAAAACCTTGATGAGGCTGCACTGAGTTATCCCATTCTGTAGGTGTGTTGAGGCAGGAGAAAGTACGGGGGCATAATATTGCGACTGAAGAACCAATATGCAACATGAAGATCTTTTTTCCTCCAAACATGGACCATTAGGGCAAAGCAGATAGCTCCGTGCTCGGAGATGAGTAATAATCACACAATGTACCACGTTGCTTTGAACAAAGCGTACTCTGTTATTAAGCCATGGCTTTTGTGTACGATTACGTATGTTTACGACCACAGCCACTTTTTTATATACCCCAATGGTCTGTCCTAGGTTTGTTGTCATATGATTCTCCTTCAATCAACTTCTATCGACGAGATAGTTGTCGTATTCAAGTTCAAAAACGTCACCCTTTGGGTTCAAGCGCGTACCAAAGTCGACACAGCTATTAAGATGACACTGTCAAGTGGTAAAATGCTAATCAAAGCATGGCGACCTTGACGAACAACCTAGAATTTCAAAGCTCTGCAGCCTGTGCCTATTACAAATGTTCGCATTGACTGTAGGACCTTAATATTTCTCTGAAAACGATTTTTACACTGTTAGCGAAACTAGAGTTACATTACGTGTATATATTGAAAAATACTGGTGTATGAGCATGCAATCTTCTACAGAGGCTGTTACAACTGTTACGTAATAGGGAGAGAAGATACGCAGTTTTCTCACCGTGTAAGTCAAAGTAAACAGCGGAAAATGAAACTTATCGAAGGACAAACCTTACCTATCTGTCTGACATGGAAAATCCACGCACTCACTCGACGACAATTGCTCGTAAATTCTACTCTGGTGTACCGCGATCTGATCAGAACTTCATGAGTACTTTTTTCACCTCCCTGGCACATTTAAAACACACTCTCGCATGGGACAATAGATGCGACGCCGTGAAAGAAGAATAACAGCTCATTTACATCTGAACAGATTGTTTTGTTCCCAGTCACTATTCTTTCGCTTCCAGTACCGTATAATCTCTCGAACGATGTGTGTGTAGGGGGATTCGAATACGGGGGGGGGGGGGGGGGGGGGCATTCCTTTGGATCGACAATAATCAGTGGTTGTACAGAGGCTGCTTTCGCTCAATTAAGTCCAACAATTTAAAGCTGCACATAGATTTAGTATTACAAATTCACAGAGCAGCGAATAAAAACCGACTGTGACAACTTTCAGCCAAGACATCAAGATACTACAACAGTACATACAGACATACACACACACACACCTACACACACACCACACACACATACACACACACATACACGCATATATACATACATATATATATATATATATATAAGCATATATATATATAAGCATATATATATATATAAGCATATATATATATATATATATATATATATATATATATATATATATATATATATATATATACACGATAGAGATCGACGACACAATTTGTAGCATTGTTACACTTGGTGCATCGCATTCGGTCAACTGCGCACATTCCATGACTACCAGCTAGCATAGTCCTATGCCATTCATAATCATCATACGAAAACATGATCACACGAAATATAGGAAAAACAAGGTGAAATGGTGCTTGCGAGCAATTTGTCTCTTCGCTACCCGCAAGGAAGAGAGCCGAGACCATTCGCTTTCCAAACAAATCCAAAAATCTTTAGCGATAAAAGACGACAGTAACTTGAATCAAAGTCAGTAGAAGAGAAATATATATTCGACGGTGATACGTTAAGCTTACTACCTTAATCCTCATTCGTGACGTTGCTCGTGGAATCTTTAACGATAGCTTACCTGATAATTCTCTCCCAGAATGATAAACCATTGGTTTCTGAAAGCATGACCTGGAAAGATCCAGCTACATGGTTCAAGTGCGTCAGTCTTCTGACACCGTGCAGGACGGGGACAGTATAACAAAAACAACACTATAATAGTTTACCTGAAGGACACAAACAATTATTGACTACTAGTATTTATCATAATTTCCCGAAAACATCGATTTCCCCCAAAAATCTCCAGGAGACTGTGGTGGACAACCTCTTTGTAGACGGCCGACCTTTCTAGATATTGTAACCATGTAGCATTCTCGTGATACTATATAAAACTATCCGATAATGGTATACCACTTGCTATGTGTGTTAGTACCGCCCCCATATACGAGTAACCGATATGGCAATGACCATATACGTACTGGACAATTATGACAACCCAAATCGGTTACGTGACATGGACAATGCAATTCAACAATTGTTGTTGATGGCTGTTTACTTTTAAAGAAATTTTCTGACGAAGATCATCATTTTATGAAGACGTAGTTGCCTTGCCTTGGATTCAAGGGTTTATGGATTTATGCAGTATAGACCATGGCGCTCGCTCCAGGGTCTATGACGAATGTGGCAGCGATATTTGGATCAATGAGCTGTCCATTGTATGAAGTGGCCATCACACAGTGAATATAGGGAGTATTGCATCACGAGTCACAGAAACATCTAGGGGAAAAACAGTGACTACGAATTGTTAGGCCAAGAAAAATAAAGTTTGTTTCTCATCCTAGACATATTGCAAAAATGATGCGGTGACGCGGGGTTTTTTCCTCTCATTTTTTTAATCTTCAACAAACAAGAACGCGTAAAAAACATGAAAACAACATAGGAATGCATGCAGAGATAAATGCACTGCAGTGTTGCTGAGTATTTTTGTATAGCAACAGTTCTGTGGTTTGACTTTTAGTGCAGCAATGCACAGTTTTGACAGATTAATATAACAGTGACATATGTGTACAGTTCTGAATGGAATGTTAGTGTTTACAGTTCTGTGTTATGCACTATCGTCGCGTATTTTTGCGTTTAATTTTTCTCATTTTATCCTCAGGGGCAGCAAAAAGGGTTGAAGCGGCGCGTCTGGTCGGAATTGACGCGCGCGAGGATGAGAGACAAACTTTTTAATTTTTCTTGGCCTTATACCAGTAAAATAATATGTATACCTGCAATCCCGTTCCCAATGAAGTTTTCCTCAACTAAGGAAACATAACAGCTGTAACCGTGGCTTTACGAAGCTATGACTAAAATGATGCCCAATTGCATCAAAATTGAAAATAAACCTGTGATTATCAAATTGAAATTAAAAATCCTGCTTTCAGAGTGAAGCTTTTTAAACGCTTTTTACTCATGGTCATTAGTTAAGGTAGAACGCGCCTAGGGGACAGCTATTCGGGCTCTCAGATTTCCACTATTTCTGATCTACCACTTGCGGGAGGGGGAGGGGGCTCATTTTAAAGATCTTGTAGAATGAAAAACTTTCATCGTCTTAGTTTTTCGAAAATTATTTAAATTTCAAATGTCGCAAAATGTTTGGTTAATATATTTGTTTCGCTAGTTCCAAACTTTGCACGGTGACCCCCGATTTTTATCGTTGATTTGGTAAGCGAATGGTTGAAAGTTTCATTCAGGAAAGTTTGAGCAAAAGTTTAAGTCTGTCACTTTCAAGACGCATGCTACCTTAAAAGTAAGAATGGACAAGTAACATTTTTCGAATCTAAAAAAAGCAAGCTTGTAAAAATTCAAGTGTTCTACAAGGTTCAAAGTCAATTTCACGCAAGCTTAAATCAGTAAGATTTTGAGTGCCTGACATTTCTCCTGAAAGGAAAAGTAGCTCTCTTCAAACACCAGCCTTTTCATTGTCACAAAATCAATATGCAATTAATTCAAGGGAAAAGTTAACTTGAATTAACTCTCATCAATTTGTACGCGATAATAAGTGGCCCCGATAAAGTTTATTGAAATGCAAAATTTGTGAATGTTTCATCTGTAGTCATGGCAACATCTCGGTGCTTGGCCTCATCGGCGAGGGGGTAGGATATACTGATGGAGACAACTTCTTCATTTCCATTCTGTGGCATCACGGTAAGTACATCTTCAGCCAGATCTTGGTTTTCAGTCGCAAATGCATTTCCCTTTTCGGTTGTCGTTGATTTGCGGCGACACCGTGTGACACAGCGATACACAACGACAAAGGCTATAGCCTCCGTGGTCATGAAGGGCCCGAATAATGTGGGCACCATCAACATCTCGATTTGCTCTTCGCTGTTTGGGTATGACAGGGTGATCAGGCTCAGGGCTAGAATGACGTTCTGAAGGCCAGTCTCCAAGGCAACTGTGCGTCGTTTTGTCGCATCCAGGCGAAAGATGCTCGATAGGATGTACCCGAAGCAAAAACCACCCATCGGTAGAGTAGAAGCCGCTAACCAGACTTTCCAACTCATGTCAAACCTCATGGTTCTTCGTAAGATAACCATAACCAAAGAGGAAAGGATCCCAAGACCGCCAATTATGCTGGATACCTGTGTAATGGAAACGGAACTTTATCATGTCATGTACATTAATGCAATTTAAACTTGTTCGAAGTTTACCCGAACGCCAATGGTACCTCTGAGAAATTGCGCTGTGAAAATGAAAATTAACAAAAGAAAATATTAACAGGCCTAGGTGTGCGTAGACTGGACCAATAGTCGCTTGGCTTTTCTCAGGCGTTCGAAGCAGGCACTGACTGGCAAGCAAGGGCTAGAGTATCGCGTTCACTAAACGATCCTAGTAAGCCGTTAGCCTGCCTAAGTGCATCAATTTTCTTTAATTTTGCGATCATCACCCTCCTCCTTATCCTCCTCCTCCTCCTCCTCCTCCTCCTCCTCATCATCATCATCATCATCATCATCATCATCATCATCAAGTTGCTTTTAAGCTTTTACAGTTAAAGCGTATACGATCATTCTTAACTAAGAAAGCAATGTTGACGTTTTATAATTGTTTCATATTACCTCATTTTGATTATTGTTCGAACATATGGGGTCATTGTTCAACCACTCTTTTATCTCGTATAGAAAGACAACAGAAATCTGTTGCTAGAGTGATTTTAGATCAAGATTTTAATACTCCAAGTTATGTTTTATTTAAATCCTTAAGGTGGTTGCCATTTCGTGAAAGAGTTTCATACAATGAATCAGTTTTAATGTACAAAGTTCTGAATAACCTTGCACCTGATTATCTTAATGTTTTTAGAGGTGTAAAGCAGATCCACGGACGTAACACAAGGTCTGCAAACAGAGAAGATCTGTATATTCCAGGGCATAGAACCCAATTTTTCAAAAGAAGTTTTATGTACAACGGGGTTAAAATATGGAATACTTGGCCTGGAGAGATCAAATCTAGCTCTTCACTTCTATCATTCAAAAGAAATTGCAAGTGCCATTTTTTTAAATAGATGGGTTAATCTTACTGTTATGTAAATTTTAAATTTGTTTTTAGATTGTTTTTACTTGTAGCGTTTTTACATTTTTTTTCAGTATAAAGTTTTAGTTTTCTTCCTGACTTATTTTTAATGTAAATATTGTAAATGTAATGTTGTTATACTCGACTCTGTGTGAGAAGAGCCTCAGGCTCAACAGTTTATCGAGTTTAAATAAAGTCTAATAATAATAATCATCATCATTATCAACACTTTATACGTCACAGCGCCTTGTTGCTACTACTCTATAGAGTATCATAGTGCAATAATAATAATAATAATAATAATAATAATAATAACAAGGCAGTATTGCTGAAGGCAATGAGTACTTGGGCCGTGATAGAGTAATTTTGAGGACAATATATACTACTATTCAAATATGGTCTTGAATTTCCTCCTGTCAATTAGGCATTTGATTAACTGGTTATTAAACGAAGCAATGGCATGACAACGGCAAAATATGTCTAGCAACTTTTGTGGAGTTTGAGGCAGGGGTTCTTTATTTATAGTGGACATTGCTTAAACTCCTTAAATATTCAAATTACAGCAAATTTCTTTTGTTCTCGATGGTAGATGTCTAATATTTAGATGGGCATATTTAGATTTCTACCCTATAGTTATCCCTATATACCAAAAATCGGACATCCAGCTCTATTGGCTTGCTCAGAATTAGATATGCACATAATTAATGAGGTACAGTATGTGGTGTCATAAGGTGTCCCATCATACCAAATATGAAGGGTGTAGCACTTGTGGTTACTGATTTGTGGACAAATATATATATATTTGAGGTCAAAGGTCATTGAGGTCACGTCACATTTTGTCAAAATAATTGTATTGCTAAGTTATTCCTATATACCAAAAATCAGACCTCTAGCTCTATTGGCTCGCTCAAAATAAGATATGCGCATAATTAATGAGGTACAATATATTTTGTCATAAGGTGCCCTATCATACCAAATATGAAGGGTGTAGCACTTGTGGTTACTGAGTTGTGGACAAATATGTATATTTGAGGTCAAAGGTCATTGAGGTCACGTGACGTTTTGTCAAACAAATTATATTGCTAAGTTATCCCTATATACCAAAAATCAGACCTCTGGCTCTATTGGCTCGCTCAAAATTAGATATGTGCATAATTAATGGCGTACAATATGTGGCGTCATAAGGTGTCCCATCATACCAAATATGATAGGTTTAGCACTTGTGGTTACTGAGTTATGGACAATTATGTATATTTGAGGTCAAAGGTCACCAAGGTCACATGATATTTTGTCAAAATGTCTGAGATATCTGCGTGAACCGATGGACTCACTGATGGACTCACGGACGGATATGACCCAATCTATAAGCCCCCTGGACTTTATCCGTGGGGACAAAAAACTGTGTCACTGCATCCTTTAGGCAATATGAATACGATGAGAAACTAATTTTTATTTTTCTTGGCCTTATACATGGGAGTCTATGGAGAACTGCCTTATACATGGGAGTCTATGGAGGTGTAAACTAAAAAGTCCTCTAACACGGCCAAATTCGATCGCATTGTGAAACAAATCGACGTGCATCTGTATGGGGTTGGGTACTATTCTTGTACAAAGTTTGAAAGACATTGACCAGGGCATGTCTGAGATATCTGCGTGAACGGACGGACGGACGGCCGACGGACTGACATGACCAAACCTATAACTCCCCCAGGACTTCGTCCGTGGGCACTAAAAACAACGCAACAGTTATTACAGCTACACTGGCGGTAGGTTCATATCTAGAGCCCCGTACGGTCTGCCGCCGTCGCTTGAAAACAATCTCATAAACCTGGCCATATGGGCAACTGTGTATGTGCAGCTAGCTGGATGCTTGACTTCCCGGAGAAGGCGAGCTGTCACGTTCAAGCTCAGGATTATTTGTCGATCAAATTTCAGTAAATTTACCTTACCTGGATGAAATTTTGTCTATAGGCTGAAATTTCGCCGAAGTTTGACAAAATTGCATCGATTTTTCCGGTTCATATCCGACATTTTTGAGTTTTGAGTGCAGACAGAAATAAGTTTTGAGGCAACATGGCTGCGACCCCATGTTGACCCCTAGCCCTGCGTACGATGTATGTGCTACAGCTAACACACAGCATCGTACGCAGGGCTAGCGAGAGAGTTGCCGACATCGACGGTTATTTACGAGAAGTGAATAAAAGACTGTCATTTTTGGAAGCGATCGAGTAGCTGAGGTAGGGTGGGATACGACTTGGGCCCAAGAACGCTGAATTTCGGCAGTAATTTGGCTTTTTACATCAAGTCCCAAAATGGATTTGAAGTCACCGACCCTACGTACGGGTCTTTGCAGGGCTGTGGTGAGCGGGGCGATTAGCTGTAGCGGAACACACAGTATCGTACGCAGGGCTAGTTGACCCCAAGTGAAAATGTGTTCGCGATCAAATATTCATATATTTTTTTCAGAATTTTCGACAAAATCATTGCTTCTTAAATCTTTTGTTAAATATAGAATACTAAAATAAAAATGCGATGTGCCATGTCTCCAGATTTCTAAAATATCGTTCGTTGACCGTTCGACGGAATACTCATTTCGCAAACTGGTGACGCAGTTGAAATTCAATACTGACCGCCAAATAATCTTAATGAGACGAGATCATTCTAGACATCCTCCAAATTATCCAACCATTCGCGTTAGAGTTCAGCTCGCTTAGAGTATCATAACATTCTTCGGCCTTCGTTTAGATCGACCCTAATCTCTCCCATTTAGGAAATAAATACACAAGCCACCTTGACAAAACTTCGTGCACCATCCAGGACCAAACGCACTGCAAATCTGTCTTGACGTCATCATCTCCTTACATGGTAATCGGCATACCGTATTTTTTAGCAAAGGAGACACAGAATACGTCGGAGTATTCAGTTTCAAAACGTATTACATTGTGTGATGTTGCCAAAAAAAGGTAATGTTACTGCAGTGGTATAAATTACAAAACACAAAAGTTCAAATCAGTTTATTTTGGACTGGCTTTACCCAACATTTCATATTGTTTCTTATGCCAGATTTGACCACGTGCTTACTGGCGACCCCTTTACATGCAAATTTTGTGTCAAATGGTGTGTTCTCCTGGAAAAACAAACGTACGATTTCTATATGAAGGAGGCGAAATTTTCCCTCAAAACTCGAACCCACCCCTTTATGGGGTGTACCTAGCTATTTTGAACGAGCTTCTCGAATCTGCAGCTCTATTTCGAAATGATGGTCTGGTTTTCTCAGCTCAAGGATAAGTGTTCTCCATCGCTGTGGGCATTACTATTCTCAACTGGGGGCACAGTTTCCAGTCGTAATGTTTTTCATTGTGCCCGGGATATAAAACCTTTCCTTTTTACACTTTCAGTTTGATTAAGACTAGTCCACATCTTGTCAGCGATTAAACATGTTTCAAGTTTAAATGTTAAATTCTGGTCTCGAGCCCTCCTGTTCAACCAAACTGAAATTACCCCTCCCACATTGGCTCGTCCAGTGGGTGTAGCAAGGGTCGTGCCATCGCGTAGGAAACGGAGGGTGCATTAATTGTTGCATTTCGATGCACATTTTGATTATATTCAGAAGATTTTGTGGCAAAAACTCAGATAGAGAAGCATTAATATTCACATCTCACTTATTCAAGACTGGCTGAGAGCAGCACTTCCATTCAGTTAACATCATTACGCCATTTATTATGCCAAGAAAGATGAAGCCAAGACATTTTGCCCTCCCTGGTCTCAGCCAGAAATGGTTATACCTTACAGAGTTTTTTCCCACGGAATGAAAACAAATGTACTTGGGCTGAGGCCCAAGTACAATAATAATAATAATAATAATAATAATAATAATATTGGGTTCTTATATAGCGCACATATCCACATGTACATGTGCTCAAGGCGCTCTACAATTATTATTACCCCTGGTCACTGGACCTAATATGATACCACTCAACTCCCTGGGGAGCAAACTACAGCTCACATGTGCAGCCAATAAGCGCAGCAGAGCTAAACACACACATTACAACCACTGTCCTACCAGGTACCCATCACTCCTGGGTGGGGAGAAGCAATGAGGAATAAAGTGCCTTGCTCAAGGACACAACACCATGGCCATGCTGGGGCTCGAACTCACTATCCTGTGATCGTGAGTCCACTGCTCCAGTCACTGGCCCATGATGCCTCCCCTATGACAGAACATTTACGACTTACATCTTTAGTCACAGTATATTGATGCTTAGGTACACCCTGAACTAGCTCTGGTTCTATCAAATAATATAAATGGTAAAATAATTTGAATGCTGAAATTTGATTCATCTATAATCTGATAGATTATTCAGTATTTTGACTGTTTATAATCCCATATTGGTATATCCAATGTTCCAACACTGATGATTGGCATTGTAACTAATTCATATGCATACAACCACCAATAACTTTTCCTATATATATAGGTATACTGTTACCTGTTCCAATTTCGCCACAGTTACCATGGAAAGAGAAAATCTAACCAATCACAGATTTTAAGCGGGTGGCCCTTATTAAAAAACAGCGCCCTCACATAGGCATTTTGAATACCAAGGAACGCCCCTTTGATCATATATGGGCATATTTAGATTAGAGGTGACTGTACACCTTTAAACAAAATGGAGACTGAGGGGAAAATAAAGCTTACCTTGATGACGTATTTTGCCACTTTGGGAAGTTTATATTTACAGAGGCAACCAATAGCAGCAGGCACAACCACAGAGACCAGGGAGATAATGATGTTTACGTAGGGAATAACAGCGCCCCCAGGATCTGTCCAACTACGACTGTAGATAAACAAACACAGCGGCATCATGCCAATGGCCAATAGCGTTGAAATTGACGTCATGCAGATGCTGAAATTCAAGATAACAATAAAAAAATACTATTTCAGTTTGAAATAGCGACGAGGAAATCAACCTATGGCATACTTCATTTTTTTCCGTGGCTGCAGAGTCAAAAAACTCGATTGTTTCATGATCCGTCAATTTACCTATCAAAATGTTAAAAACCAATATGTGAAAAATATTAATATGAATTATGGTGGTTCTGAATGTCGTTTGATTACACCAACTGACAATGGTTACCATGTCCAACTTCAGACATCCACACAGTTGGACGATATTTTCAGCAGGAATACTGATACTGTCAGTAGGAGATCTGCGTTCAACTTTCATATGAGACCCATGATGATGATGATGATGATGATGATGATGATGATGATAATGATAGTGTTTACTTTGATCAGAGACGTGGGAAAAAATTATTAGATATTTTATTATATTTTATTTATTTATTCATTTATTCATTTATTTATTTTGCACGAAACGGTAAATAAAACAGTAAAAATTAATATGAACACAGATTCACAATAACGCGCGATAAAAAGCTATTTGTGCATGGATATACGCAGAATAGTCCTAAGACTTATTTCCAATACGGTCAAAATAACACACGACCTCAAATGACCGTGAGCAAAAAAACCGCAAAATTGACAGTTAACAGGAGCAAAATAACCTAAGTAAGAATACCAAAACACTGGACAAAGCTAGTAGAACTCATTGTTGGATCTTGCGACATGAACACCGTGTAAATAGCTCTTTACTTTTCATTTAAAGGCACAATTTGAGACAACATTCCTGATGTTACATGGTAAATTATTCCAAAGTTGTGATGCTGAATAGATAGATACATTTCCACGTCAAGTGTTATAACTATGAACATTTTGTGTCATGAGTAAAGTTGAAGACAAATAAGACTGTCCTTGGCCATGAATTACCTTATGCGTCAAGCTTAGTTTTAAATATGCAACCCTTTGTTCAATTGGAAGCCAGCCTAATTTCTCAAACTGAGTTACATCAATGTGCGCAAGGGAATGCAGATCCAAAACAAATCTGATAATTTTGTTTTGTGTTGTTTGTTAGCGACACTTAGTCGTTGCATTAAGTCCCGAATACCAATACGCGCATGCGTAGTCGTAAATACAGTTAATTAAAACGTTGGTTTCAAGTTTCCTAGGGTCAAAATCAAGCAAATTACGTTTATGGTATAGGTATTTGAGCTTAGAATTCCCGAGCGGAAATGTCGTCTAAGCCAATGTCTTTGTGAATATCGAGAGAGAAAATGTGACTCAAGACCTCGAATTCGCTTGCAAAGGACAATGCAAAGAAGTCTTTTAGGTCACCTTTGTTAGTATAAACATTCTTGACGTGATCCGGGTCATATTTGCAAGAAACTGTTGGTAATTTTTCGACCAGGTAGTGGCAAAATTGCAGAAAAAAATATTGTATTTATCAGCAACTCTCTGACCATCATAACATACTCCTTCATACTTGCTGAAACCTTTCCAAAGATTTCAGTGGCATCCCCAAGGAAGTTTTTCAGGGTTTTCTAAAGTTCTGCATTGTTCTTCCCAGAATCGTTGATTTTTGACTTAAAATAGCCTGATTTTGCTTTCTTCACGAGTCTAGCAACTTTGTTCCTGACTGCCCTAAATTGTTGCAGCAGAGATCTATCACATGACAATTTCACTCACTGTAGGATATTATTCCTTTCTCTTGTACCATCCGATGTCTCACTAGTAATCCATGGCATGGGTCTTTGTTTCAACCTGATCTCTTTGACAGGGGCAATTTTATTGATCACACCTAACAGCAAGGACTTTAAGCTGTTCCAAGCTTCATCTGCTTTGTCACAGTTGATCACAAAAATAAATCGATTTCTTTAAGCATTGATGTGAACAGTTCTATAGAATAACCTTTCATCAACCTTATTATCTTGACCGAATTATAAGAACCAATCTGACCTTTACACACCTTTCTTCTACAATACGTAGCGTAGTGGTCACTGATCCCAATATTCAAAACACGTGATTTGCAAATCTTATCCTTATCCGTGGTCAAAATAAGATCGATGATTGTGGAACTCTCGGTAGTTACTCGAGTAAAGTCTGTAATAATTTGTTCCAAATCGAAAACATGACGAAAATGTGTAAATTTCCTGAAAAGAAACCCATCATTTGATTTGTCAACTATACAATTGAAACCGCCTATTAAGCCATTTAAAGAAAATTCTTTGTTTGCCGTCCTTGGATTTTTCAAAACCTACCACTGAGTCAGCAAGGGAAAAACAAACACAGACAAAAACACAAGTGTATTATTAACATATTAACATGAGCTCAACTTTCATTTGGTTTCTTTTGGAAAAATAATATTCTTATTTGTAATAGTGCTAACATTGTGCTTTTTTCATAATTGTCTCTGTAAACCTACCAGCACGTGGACAGCAAACGAAGAATTTTATTTGAAGCGCCTTACAATTGATTCCCGTCCTTGAATTCCATAAACGGCTAATGTATCTTCTAAATTAGCTTTGATTTTAGCAAACTTTGAAATACAAATCAATCCAAATTGCCACAATATTTTCATTTGCCAGATCAAACCTTTGACTGAAAGCAAGAGTGGACTTAATGTACAAACATACACCTCCATGCCCACTTTCCCGATTCCAATCTTTTCTTTGGACAACATATCAAGGTACATCAGCCTCATTAGACGATATTGAATCATCTAACAATGTTTCTCTGATCCCAATTATTGCTGATTTAGTATTGTTGGCTAAGGTACCGTTCAGTTTTTACAGCCGGGGAGGGGGGCCGGCAAAATCCAGGGGGGGGGGTTCATCATAATTTTGGAATCCGCAAAGGGGGGGGGGGGGTCATCGCTTCTTCACTGGTAGGAAAGGGGGGTCACCACATTTTCAAAAACATAATACCAACAATTAAGTTCACTTTATGCCATGGCCATGATCGACCCTCTTTACCGGCGGGCCGCCTTTGGCGGCCACTACAATAAATATACCGGTACATTATGTATTACCCATGACCCCTTAACGGGCAGACGCCTTTGGCGGCCCACTCCAATTAGATTTACTTCATGCAATGGCCATGATTGACCCTCTTTACCGGCGGGCCGCCTGCGGCGGCCCACTACAATAAATTGACTTTATGTAATACCCCACGGCAATCTTACCGTAAAATTCCCAATTGAAGCCGCGGCTTGTATTAGAAACATTTTTGAGGGACCCCTGGGATCACGCACTGAATAATGGTAATGGCCGCGCACCTTCAGCGGCCCTGTCCAGTAAAGTCTACTTTATGCAATAGCCATGATCGACCCCCTTTACCGGCGTGCCACCTTTGGTGGCCCACTAGAATAAAGTTGACTTTTAATACGTAATGGCCCATGACCCTCTTAACCGGAGGGCTGCCTTTGGCGAACCACTCCAATAAAGTTTACTTTACACAATGTCCATGGACATGAGTTGTCCATGGAAATGAAGTTAAAAATTGCCTTACAGTCGTCCTAATTAACAGACGTTTCAATGGATGTGGCTGACAAGTTTGTGCACTGGCATCGAATAAAGAGCGCCGCGTACCGGAGTTCAAATCCAAACCATGCGGGTAAATTTGACATATGGGTTTTGGTTATTTTTCAGGGGGGGGGGGGTCATCAATTTTTTTCGTCTGACAAAGGGGGGGGTCATCTTTTTTCACAAAAAATGCAGGGGGGTCTATATTTTTTTTGAACACCGGCGACAAGATTTTGCCGGCCCCCCCCCCCAGGCCGTAAAAACTGAACGCTCCCTAAAATCTGTATTTCCCATGTTTTGGCAGCAGACTATATTGATGTGAATGATATGTAAACCCCGTTTGTTGAAGCAGTCGTAAGACTCTTCTTGAGTAAAACTTGGTCAGCAATGGGCTTTTGTTCAGCGCCTCATTGACATCAAATCTTCGTCCTCAAAGAATGAATTAGTGAATAGTAGAAGTGAACAAAGTAAACGTATCCATGAGTCATTCGGACTGTCGTACAATGTAACATAGACTTCAACTGAAGTGTTCTGGCATTTGGTGTGACACCATTTCTCAGAGGAAAAATATAATAACCAATTCTGATTTGATTTAACTGGTTTACAACAGTCACTGCATGGGAATTTATAATTGGTACCCTGGTCCATTTCAGTATCACCTGCAAGTAGCAGTATGTGTACTAATATTCTGCGAAACAACCACCTGGATAAATAAATAATAAGTACTGTACCCCTGTTTGCTTTTAGTTTGTTCCTGTCAGACGATAAGCTTCGATTTCATTTTACTACAGCAATGTCTACTTCAGTCTATGAGACTCAGCCGAAATTCAGTAAAAGCATTTCTCTTTCATGTTTATGTAAAATGTCACTTCTCTCAAAAAACAATGTCTGATAATTGTTTGGAGGCCCCGTATTAACGGTAATTTATTTCATTCCCACCGGGAGACCCATACTGCACTTTGTTACGGTGGCAGTATACAGAAAATATGATACCATCGACTGTGAAAAGCATGAAAGAAAATTACATACACGCAGACTCAGCAAATCGAAACTGCAGCTGCACATGACTGTGTACCTTTCGGAATTGTTTTGTGAAAGTTTATTACCTTAACGCGACGTCTCCATCCGCCCAGTAAGTGAAAATGTTAGATAAAGTACCACCTGGACAACAGCACACGATCAAAGTACCGATGGCATAGGAAGGTGACATATTGGTAGCGTGCGCCATGGCGAAACCACATAGGGGCATTACCAGAAACTGTGACACAGCTCCGATGATGATTCCGTAGGGGCGACGAATGTTTGACCACAGGTCTTTCATTGTAATAGTTGCACCCATTCCTAGTATGATGAAAATCAGGGCTACTGTCATGCTTACTTCGTGAACCTTCGCCAATGTCATTGCCATTGAGTCCATTCTCGGAGCATCCGTCGAATTGAGAAATATACCGCTCTGGTTGAAGTTCTCGGAAACTGTCGGCCAACTGGTAAACGCCGGACGGAGAGTAAGGAGAGACATATTGCTGGCCGTGTTGGTTGCGTTCATTTTATGTAACAAACAGAGAGATTACGGAGGCTATATATGAGACCAAGGCGAACTGGACAAGGGTCGCGGATTATACCTGTAGCCTTCAGCGAAGCAATTCCAATGGACATTGTGATTTCATTCTGTTCTAGGGAGCGTCGAGTTTAGAAATTGATGCCCGAGGCTCTCACAATAGAATGGATTTCACGATATTTACACTGTTCGTTTCTTTAGGATACTGAAAAATTGGTTTCGACGCACAAATCATACCAACAAGCAAGACACCAAATTTTGATTATGTCCAGACTACTTCTCTTTATAACAATCGTTTGTACTGTGTGCATTTTGTTTCAGTGTATTGCGATCTACCATTAAAATGTACAAACTTGATGACACGACGTCATATTGATGTTGACCGGCTTACAGATCTTGAAATCAGGCGACTTCTGACTGATCCTTATATGTACTCCCATCCGCTTGGCATGTTGACGTATATGACAATTGTATTTTTCTCATTTGCGATTTTGATATACAGGAAAGGAAATGGACGTCTGATGATCTGTAAGGTCACCGTAAGGAATGATTGCGTTTCGAGTGCGTTATGATCGACGGCCCCTAAGACAGGCAGAGCCGTTGGAGGCGTTTGTAGGTAATAACGTAACTTCGTGCCGGAAAGTTTTATCAGAACTTGATGGAATAGAGGGTGTGTGAGAGAGAGAGAGAGAGAGAGAGAGAGAGAGAGAGAGAGAGAGAGAGAGAGAGAGAGAGAGAGAGAGAGAGAGAGAATCCCCCGGCGAATAGTGTAGATCAAATAAAAAAGGCGGTCTGGCAAGATTCTTTTTAGTCGCTTTTCAATGAAGCGAAGATTGTGTTTCGACATCCATTAGAGTAACATACAAGCCCGGTGTATTTTGTTTGGCAAACAAACGTTCAAATCGGCTGAAAAGAGCATTTCTTGACCCTTAGAAACATACGAGCTTTAGAATTCAGGACTATAACCTCTCGGTATTAGGCTCGACGTAAATGTAACTAACAGAAAGTAGCGGGGTATTACAACGATAGAAACAGTTGCACGTGAGGGTACTTCTTGCAAGCTGAAGGGGTTTAACCCCTTATAAAGGTGTTTATAATGAATTTCAACTGACGCAAACAGATCGCAACAACGGAAAGGAACCCTGAGAAGGTGTGTTAGAGTGATGACGCAACGCTAACCCTAGCCATCCGTTTTTATCTCTTGAAATTTGCTCATTTTATATACGAGAAGTACACTTTGTGCTCGACCTGGTCTGTCTCCCTCCGCCGATGTCACGCAGAGATTTGTCGTTCTTTTTTGTTTGTTTTGCTCTAGTACATACTTACACGTCTAATTATACGTATATGTGAAGTAAAAGAAGTAATACCCTTTCATTTAGAAACAATTCAAAGTATATTTCTCTGGCATGACATCCGAGTATGGTTAATTCAGCGGGATAAAATATCAATTTTTGTATTTCTTAAAAATAACAAATTTGTCAAAAGGAAGACGAGTCGACTATGAAGTAATTTACATAGAGAAATGCTGTGTTGAATGACATTTAGGCAATCATAAATTTCAATCAAATGGTAGGCCCTGTACACGATAACACCAATAATCTATTTATGTCAAACTAAACCCTCTCGCAGGATTTGACTAAAGCCTGCGGTCATAAGAATCATCGGACGCGGTGACCGCAGACGAACTTGTTCAACGATGAATGGCCCATTACCTCTGAATGCCGTGCTTACTTCTCGCCTGGGGTTATTTTTTGTCTCGTTCTTGTAAATCCTTTGCTTCTGTAAGCATTCATAAGTTCCCTTTCTACAGAGGTTTAAATGTCGTGGGAAGACTTCAAATCTCATTTTAAGGTAGTAGCACGCGCCTTGAAATCGAAGGACTTACTTATATATAAACTTTCGCTCTAATCTTCCACAGGGCGACTTAAAGTCATTCTCTCTGAAAATCACGAATAAAAATTAAGAGATCCCCGTGCAAATAAATTTTAGTACCAAAAAAACAAGTTACCTTAAATAAAGTCACACCGATATTTGAAATTCTAAATGGCCGACATCTCTGTGTTAACTATCATTAACTGTATTGGAAAAAGTTACATATTCAAGTTTCGCAAAATTACCCGGTGAAAATTTTATTTCACTCGAGGAGTTTCAAAATAAGGTCCAACAATTGGTAGATCAGGAAACCTCAAATGAGTTTTTGTATTTCAATGACGGTTGCCAGACAAGCTATCTCAGGACAGGGACATTCAATGGATGCCCGTATCCGGGACTCTCCTTCGACAGTTGGTTTTGAGTTTTTATCTCAGTCACTCACTCACTTCCCTCTCGCCCTCTTTCCCCTCTCTGTGAGGCGAAAAAGTCGCATATTCAGATATCACCACTCCTTCCTAAGGTCAGATAGTGCATATAAAATGGCATGTAAAACTTAAAAACAATCTGCAGAAAGTCAAAAGGGACACTTCGGTACATTCATGCGTATACATGGAAATTTATTTAAAAGTAAAGAAGTAAAGTTATAAAATTCAAATATATACAAAATTGACTATTACATATAAAAAGACGGCATAAACATGTCTCCATGCATCATTTGGAAAATGTTAAAATTGCTATAATGCTATCATTTTACGCAGTGCAAATTTTACATAGAAATATTCTATTTTTACCAACAGAATCTTAAAAATTATATATAACAACTTATAACATATATTGAAGTTAGCGTTGAGCTTATCAAACTTTGAAACCCCAAATCATGTAATATAATATAAAAATATTGCTAGATCTAACTGAAATGAGTGTGTGTCAAGGAGTGGTTAAGAATAGAGTGAGTTTCAGTCGATTTTAACCCTAGAACGAAAACTTGTCATTTTTTGTCCTCCGGATCCGTTGAACCCACCAAACATCCCTCGCACGCGCATGTGACACTTTCATTGCTGACCCGGTCTACGCAATTTTATCTTGCACAGCTGTCACGTGATATAAAGACACGTGATTCTACATAATCATAATAATCATAATTGTGATCGAACAGCAGGCATGACCTGATAGCAAGCAAATAGCGGCAAACGTCCTTATGACACACAAGGCGAAATGAATACCTGGGTGCATTTCAGTTAATTTTCGACCGGCGCCTGACTTTGTGTGCAGACTGGGAAATGTGAATGTTCCCGGCGACAGAAGGATGATTTGTTAAGATTTGCACGTTACATCACAAATTTATTTCAAGTTTGCATGGAGGCTCAGTTACAAAATAATCTATCCTTTTCAATGCCTGTCTATAACCTCTGCAGTGCTTCTTCTTTCCTTGGTGTCATGTATCAGCTGATCTCAGTGTCTCTAGAATATATAGAATATATATCTAGAATATGTCTATGGAAAAGATTTAACTGTATATTTTTAGCATAAAAACAGAAACACATCGCCTACATACAAAGATAAATCTCTCATTAGCCATGGATAAATCTGAGACAGTTAACTTACCATCGAAAAAATTAGTATCAATTACTTTATACAAAAAGAAGTGATGTTTAAGACGCAAGAATTTCTCACGGACAAGATATTTAGCGCAAAATATGGCTTTCTATGGCCCGTTGAAACCATTAGGCTCGTACATGCTTTATTCTAGGTTTTTAAAAATTCTTCCTCGTTATTTTGTATTATGTTCCTTTCAAGTGTGTGTTATTTCTTCAATTTAGTAAAACTTAATCAAAAACTATTTTAAAAAAGGAAAAACTTACCAATGAAAATTATCTTCCTTATGAGCTCAAGTATATGGAGTATATCATACCAGTAAATTGATGGCGCTAATACAGAGATCTGATCGGTCGAGACGCGAAAATAACCGTGTTATTTTGATGATGTAGCACGGTTAGAACACGAGCGAACTCTCAGCTGGAGAAAAACTCCGTTTTTGGCGTGTCACACCAGAATTTCAATATATTGTTATGTTATACTAGCAATAAACCACCTCAGCAACTGGTATGTCACTCGATTTTGGTAAGTTCACTCAATATATGCAGTTCATTTCGCTGGTGCATACATCTCGTGAACTGGTCAAAAGTTCGCGGTATACAGTCGCTTGATGCTATGTCTTTCTCAATTGTATATGTCATCCAATTCGCCAAAGTCACCGATAACAATTTCAATTGTTTTCATACAATTTATGAAAAATAAGTCAACACTATGCCTTGACTTGAATAATTCATTTGAATATTGATAATATATAGCTCTTAACAAACTTAAATAAAATATCATGAGGTAGAGATTTAACGATGCAAATGACCACAATATTTGTAATTTTAACCGGTTTCCGACTACAATGCAGAAAAAGTCCTTTAGGGATCAGAAGATAATCTAACTAGACCATCTTCGAATTATCATTCATGTTCAAATGCAAAGTTTGTATATGTTTCGTCTGTGTTCACCGCGGCATCACGATATTTGACTTCATCAAGGGTAACTTCGTCTGAGCGGATCGCAGCGATGCCGTTGATACCGTCTTTGCTGGGAATGTTGCCGTTCTCTTCACCGACTATCTTCTCGTCGTGTTCTTCTTTCTCTCCCTTTGATTTGGAACAGAACCGTTTCCAGCAACGATACACGATCACGAAAATTATCGCGTCGATGCTCATGAAGGGTCCGAAGAGAGAGGGCACCACCATCATCAGCAGTTGCTCAGGCCCCCTGGGGTAAGACAGCCCGATGATGGTGAGGGCGAGGGCTACGTTCTGGCAACCGGTCTCGAAGGCCACAGTGCGGCGCTTAGCGTGCTTCAGGCGGAAGATGCTGGATAAGATGTAACCGAAACAGAATCCCCAGACAGGTAGAGTCGCAGCTGCCACCCAAGCTTGCCAGCCCGAGTTGAACATATTAGGGTTCAGAAGGATGACGAACACCAAAGCAGCCACGATTCCAATTACACCGAACACACTTGCAACCTGCAATAAGAAGTCAAAAGACGTCAAATAGACCACTTCATCGACAGACCTCGCGCAACTCAGATATTCAATTCGATAGTCGATTGTTAGGTATATGAAAGTATCAAGCTATACATTAAAGTGCGAAATTTTACCAAAATTATTACTATTTGTAGTCATTAATGTTTCAAATGTAACCGTCTTATAAAATCACACGCGACACGGGACATAGTTTACCGCAATGCAGCCAAGACAATAGACTTGCTCCAAGTCTGAGGACGTATAAATATAAAACTATAAATTGAAGGAATAATCTTCAGCAGACTGTCGCATTCGTGATAGGCCGTTGCGTAGATCGCGGGGTGAACGCTCACTTGCTTGGCCAGTCATGATAACTGCTACCTAGAAAAATTTAGCGACTTTGGTTCAGTCTACTTAGGACAAAAGTTTGTTTTATGCCTTAACTTCCCTTCTCACAAAAATGCATATAGAAGCGCGTAAGCCATATTCATTCTCGATGCCAGTAGCCCCCCCCCTTCTTACAAAATTGGTGGTGCACTTATTTTGAGTGACCATCCGACTGAAATTTAGCTTTCAGTTACCGAATTACTCTAAGTAGAAACATTATAATCACTAAGAATTTACTGTACCACGTGAGTTTTGCTACTAAACTGAGACAATAAAATGAAGATATTAATAATACAATATGCCGAACGGCGAAATGTTACACACACCGCATAAACTGAATATGGCATAAGTAAATAAGGGTTCCTTTCGTTGTATACCTAATGATGTATTTCAATCTTGTTGTTATGTTCGTAAAACAGTTGTCACATCACATTTGAATGTCCAGTGTTCCGTTCGTCATCACAGCCTTTATGTGTGTTGTTTGTGACGTTATTTTTGATAACAATATGAAAGCCCTGACTAGAATCCATTTTTCAACAATAGCAATGTTCCGTGTATACAATGCGCTGTTTAGAGATTATCGAGGGGGAAAGATAACGTATTTGTTTTCTTGAATAAAATAATCACTGCTATGTTCTCCGCATGACACAACTAATCAACAGCGCTTGCAAGCAGTGGATCGTACGCGGAAAGGACAATTTCCTGCCGCCATCTTTGAATTTTACATCTCTTTCGTTACAGTAAGGAGAGGAACTCGAAATGTCTTGTACTGTACCACTGCAACTCAAGGTTGTGTCGTGTAAAATCGATGTTCTTCGACCTTTGGTGAGCCATGCCGAGAACACTTCTTTTGTCAATGCCGCGTGTTCTTGACAATAGAGTAACTACAACTTGGATGATTAATCCTTTGAGCGCCAAAGTCAAGTTTTGTCGCCTTCATAAAATAAAATCCAGAGAATATTTTTCAAAGTTTTCCCCAAACTTTTGATCAAAAACTGTAGCCAATGAAAAGTGATGTCCATTCAATCCAAAATTATAAAAAAATTACAGAAAATTAATAAAAATTGGTAAAATGTCGCACTAAAATTTGGAGGGAAAAAATTACAGCACTCAGGGGTTAAGTACGTCATTACCAAACATAAAATGCATCACAATTAATTACCTGAGTGATATACTTGGCCGCTTTGGGGAATTTGTATTTACAGAAACAACCTACAGCGGCGGGCACAACAACAGCGACCAGAGAGAGCATGATGTTCGCGTAGGGAATAACAGCGCCCCCTGGATCGGTCCAACTTCGACTATAGATAAACAAACACAGGGGCATCATGCCAACGGCCAATAGCGTTGAAATTGACGTCATGCAAATGCTGAAATTGGAAAACAAAAATAGAAAGAATGTTTTAATACAAGAGGGATATTAATTGGTCAATGATGAAACAAAATATTTTGTTCTTTCTTTGTGTGTCACATGATCGTCAACTTAAAAAGAAGGTTCACCAATCCTAGTCTACCGTATGAAGAGTCACCTGCGTCTGTCATTTTGGGAAAATCGCGCACATTCGGCGTAGAAAGCGAAGAGTGTCTCTACCAGGACAACATATTTAGTTGATACGAAGATGTGATGAGAAAGACGTTGTTTTGTGTAAAAACGGGAAACCCGTAGGACTAAACCACTACAGGAAAATGAACACTCTTCTAGGAAGATTTTGCCGAAGTTTTGATAAACTATCTACTCGCCTAGGCCTTGAATGAGTCATGCGTATTGTAATGAAACGCCTTTCACTTGCTTGGTCAAAATTTAGCTTTTTGTCATTTTGATGTCACTGAATTTAGATTTCACATGAATTTTAGCTTGTTGGACGGTATCTCAAAAGTAAACTGCCTTCAAAATACATTTAGCTGGGCCAGGCTGACGTACATCAAATAATGGCTGACGGATTTGTACTATCGAGACCGAATTGACGCTAAAATTATAATACAATCCAAAGGATCCTCATTTGAAATTGTGTCAACCCTCAAATTGGCTGTTAGTAAATGGTACCAAATTCATACATATTATGGGCTATTCCGACTCTGTTCGTCCTGGTTCCTTGCTCATACTTACCTCAGTACGACGTCTCCATCGGACCAGTAGCAGAAAATGTTAGATAGAGTACCACCAGGGCAGCAGCATATGATCAAAGTACCGATGGCATAGGTAGGTGACATATTGGTAGCGTGCGCCATGGCAAAACCACATAGGGGCATCACCAGAAACTGTGACACAGCTCCGATGATGATTCCGTAGGGGCGACGGATGTTCGACCACAGTTCTTTCAGTGTCATAGTTGCACCCATTCCCAGCATGACGATGACCAAGGTGATCGTCATGGTCCACTCGTTCGCCTTCGCCAGTTTCACCCTCCATTCTTCCAGAGCCGGCAGGGTTTCGGTCGAGTTGGTAGAGTTCCCGCTGTAATTGAGGAAGCCGGGCCCTGTCGGCACATCGCTGCTCACAAGTGGCAGATCAGTTGTTAAGTCGGAAGTAGTTTCCACCGTGTCCGTTGCGATTATCGTCGTGACATCCATCAACACGGTGGTAGCAGCGTTAGCTAGGGTCGAGATAGCTTGGCTCATGCCATCGCTGATATTTACTGTCGTCGCAGCCATTGTTGTGTAGTATGCTGAGAAAGAAAAAAAAGTATCAGCGTTCATCTGGTTAGATATATTTTTCACTTCACAAATTGAAAGAGATGTTGTTGTACACCTTACACTTTAAATACACGGTAGACTACCGTTAGGACTTGAATAAACGGGAATCCTTCATTATATAAACCAATGTAAGGTACATGTAATTGTGCAACCAGCACAACCATAGTAAAGTTGCCGATAATTGTATCTTGATGGCCGATGTGTTACCTGAAAGTTCTCCTGACTGCTACCCCGTATGTATAACGCGAGCGCTTGTACTAGCAGCTTGACACAGGGCAGGAGATGGCTAAATGTATATCTTTGTGTTTGACTCAAGCCCCGGTGGATAACTGTAGATGAATAGAATTTTATTGCCCGTGGGTTTATATCACGCCCTTGTCAAATATTTCTCTTCTGAGAAGAAAAGGCTTTGATGCAAAGTTGTTTTTGTCTCATACTGGGAATCTTTAAAACAATCATTGGTACATTCAATTTCATCATTCAAAATGTTGGAGGATAGTTCATCGGGTCTTGCCCGTGTTCCTTGAATATAAAGGTTAGAAATATAGGTTACTTCATTTGAATTGTCTTCAAATTCAAATTGCCTGTGTGCATCTTTTTGCTGTTATCAACCGTGACTGCCATTAGTAACGTCTAAGTTTCAAGAACATGTTATTTTACACCACGTAGTGCAGACTAATTGTAATGAAGACTGAAGTCCACCGACAATGAGTCACACGACGTTGAGATATCGTTATGCTGCAAGGAAATGAGAGAATATATTTCAAATGTGTGCGAATTTTTATTCACACGAAGTGGCGAGACGCCATTCGAATCTTACGACAAATTAGAACAGCCTTGAAAATTACGTGTGTTGAACAGGAAAGGAGACATGGACATCCATTTATGATACCCCGCATTTACGTTTTGAAACAAAGCTTTCGTCACTTCTGAGAAAGCCAGCAAACTTAAGGCAAGTGATGAACGTCAGAGGATTGCGCAGACCCGGCACATATAGATGTTTTGTTCCCCTGAAGCATATTCATCGTACATGTATACTTTGAGCGTAGTAAAAGTAAGCAATCTTTTCCCTAGAATTCGTTACCGGTGCTTGTAAAAACTTGGTTCTCAATAAACTCTCTTCCTCTTTTTATTGAACATAAGGGTCAATTACCATGATTTGCCACTCGCTATTGTTTTAATGTGACATGTCACCCGTACTTCCATTTCCGAAGGACTTGTGCATTGTTGTTACCTTCAATTTCCTGTACAATAATCCATCATCCAGAGCAGTGCACTCACTCAACATCTTTGTTTTACAACTTATACTATCTCTTCTTTATTAACGACAGACTGATTGCAAAAGTTGTGTCATATGAGAAACTTAGAAGCTTGAACAAGATTTTCGAAAACGGTACGTCGAGCGCACACTTAAGTAAAAGCCACAAACCTGATGAAAACAATGCTAATGACGTCATGACAATTTTCAGTGAGTTGGCAAGGGTTGTTTTGTCTAGTTCGTGAAGCGTCGACCCACACACTTGCATGTGTGCGGTCCAATCGGTTGACCTCTCACCCAGTGACCTTTCACCCATCTAAACTTCATGACGGCGCAGCCAATCACGAAAGCGACACAATGAGAAAACGCCCACTTGTAACAAAGACTTGAATCCCTTTCATTCTTTAACAATCATCCGTGTGGGTACTAGAAATTAGCATAAACATTTTTCAAGGAATTAGCACTCGGATGTTATTTGCAAGGCCGTGCAATTTATTTGAGGAGGGCTGATGGAACTCTAATGAACGAGCGAAGTCTATTGTTTGAGCGCAAAGTAACGACGGAAAAACAAAATCTAACAAACCACAAAGGAGGGACGATGAATAGATACAAAAAAGCGGCAAACCGTTTAATGTTCCGAACGAACCCTGTTTTTTCCGCCTGCGCAATTTTCGGGTACCGTACCATCGCGCATCGCACCAAAATATACGACTGTATTGTTCGATTATTGTTTGTTTTTTAAATATTATTTTGTAATTGTCGGACACGATATGTTCATGTTGTTCTCAGCAAAGTCTCATACTTTTACTGCTTATGCCAGTAAAAGGGCTCAGAAACCTCGTTTCATATACTACTCAGCTCAAAAATACTTGATTACAACACTGTTTTTGAAAATGAAATTTTAGTCTGGTATGGCGCGATCACATACCTATCACAGTCGATAACACTTGTTAAGCAAGTGGTAAGTTCTCCAATGTTTCTCGCGATATGAAAAGTGATACCGTGAAGAGCACAGCAATATCGTTGTAAAACACTCGCAGTATTGTCTTCGTACTCAGAGAGAGTCGAAGCCCATGGGGAGCCTATAGGGCGCAATAAGAGTGGCCGTTGTCTTCTTGACAAGTTCTCAACAGCAGTACAGTGTAAACGCTCAGTTAAATTGTCGCCACCAAACTGAATCTGTATGTCTTTATTCGTGAACCCTGATTTTACTGTAATATACAACCGATTCACTAATTGTTGAGGAAACCCTCAAATTCTACACAGCGATTTTGAAAACACGCTCATACAGAGTGGTATAGCAATATTGTCCTAGTCTGTGCCTGTAACATGTAACTCTTAGAAAATGCAGTAAGTGCACGCACAAGGTCGTCCTTTCTAAAATCTGCTCAAACCTATGTGCTTTTTTGATGTTTTATGTACACATATCACTGGAAGAAATGTATGTGGAAGAAATGTAAGCATCCTGCAGAATCGGCTAAGTTGACAGGTCAAGCTTGTATCAGTACCAGCACTTTCGCCCTATACGCTCATATTTCCCATACACTGATACCAGCTGGAGTCTACAAACGAAAATTGCCTCAAGCAAAACAACTTCCCTAACCTCCGTTTGTAAGTAACACCAAGACGAAGTGGCATTGTTTCACGGAAAAAATAACAATGAGCTGATTTTCGCAGAAAACTTACCTGAGCAGGTGAGTAATATTCTTTTCGGCAAGGCCACCGTCTTCTGAGAAATAAACACAATCCGGATGTGCGGAAAGCAGGTATCTTCCCTGGGTGCAAAGTGTCAATATTTGCTAACCAGCTCTAACTTTCCATTGGTGTTTGAGCAGTGCGATACATGTTCCAAGTGTAACGTTTGGCAGTGCTATTTTGGACTTGCAATTTGTGCGATATTTTGTGCATCGAGTTGTCGGTCGCAAGGGGCATGGGGAAACATTTGGCTGACAGTCAATATCTAAGGAAAGATGTTTGGACAACACAAAGGAAAGAAATTGGAAATATCTCACTGAAATTGAAACTTGAAGATATTTACACATAGCTGTTTCTTTAATGCCACAGTGACCGCTGGTTACGTAAAGTGTATTTGGTCACTACTTGTTGACAGTAAACAAAGGCAACTGCAATGCTCGAGCACTGTCCCTCACAATGCTCATAACATGGGAACTCATTTCTAGACTTTGACCAATGAACATCTGCGGTACATATGTTACATATTTTGGTATCTCGATATTTTTAATGAATGAAACTACAAGATGTATCTAAGATTTCGATAACGTTATTGTAAAACCGTAGTAGCAACTCTGTACCAATCAAAAGTGAATCTTAACGGACTTTCCACGATGGTTATCTCTTGATCTCGAGATGTTTCTTTCAACCTTTGTTTTGTCGGTGAGGGCGTCATGGGACTTGGCCGGGATACTGTGACGGAGCGGACGATCCATGCCCAGTTCAGCAAAGACAGAAATACAGGAAATACTGATTGGCCTCCTCCCCCCTCCGAAAAAGGATTTGTTTCTGGTCATCGCGCCCGTCATTTCAGAACCTGAGCGTCATATCTTTTTGGTTACATACTCATCAGTACAGCTATCGTTCATATCCCTGTTTTGCATGTCCAAAAATGCTAAAAAGAAAACGGAAGTATTATTCAGCCACTGGCTGCATTGAATGATAAAAGACAATAACAGTTGCACACTAGTGCCAAACCAGCATTGTTATAAAGAAAGAAAGAAAGCAAAAAGAAAATTTAAAAAAAATCACATCTTCGCATCACTTTTGCTGAATGTAAAGGACCGGAAATATTTTTCGGGCCTAGTACAATGATTGGTCCGATCTATGATATTCCGACCGTATCGAACGATCAAAGAAGCCGTCCATAAGCATACATTTATAAATTGTTTGACTGGATCCGAAGACAAGAGGACGAGAGTGAACGACAAAATACCTGTAGTGAGACGATCACATCGATCTTGTTAGAGAATGCGAGCACCATGTTACATGTCAGGCATAACAACTTAAGATCATCATACGATATCCATATCGATAAATACATTCATGTTGACCCATAATTTATAAAGAGTTATATATTGTGTCTTTCAACGACAGGTATAATTATCTGCAATTCGCATGACTGGTCAATCAGTCGGCATCTGCGCAAAGATCATTTGAGTGTTTACTCGATATATGGTTTTGTTTTTGTTTTTCCCCGGCCAAGATTTTGTTAAATGTATTTTCTGAAAATGCCGAGTAAAACGTTTAAAAAAGCTTCTCAATAATATTGCTCTTGTCAGTTGAAAAAATGACATATCAATATCAGGATTCACGACTTCAAACCTGTTCCTGGCTGGTCCTCAAGTTTATTTATGGGACACCCTTTGTCAGCCACGAAGTCCAGGGCAACATGCAGACATGGAGTCTTTACAGAGTGATCGGACCGATTATGGTGACCTTGGTCGTGGCGTAGTTCCTCAACCACGGCACGGGGGGACTATGTGCTAGATAGAGTTTGAGACTAGATCTCAGTGGTCTTAGATCAATGAACTTTGATGGCAGAAGGACTAGTGGTATCTTGGTGTTGCTCTGTATTTTGTCATTCTTGTAAAAGCATTGTCAATCAAGCAAACGTAAATTACTAAATGAAAACAGTTCGATTTGATCAACATGATCTTTTCATACGTACTACTTCTATTGCTAAACTCAAGGACAGGATTCACTTCGGGATTTACAAATAAGAAAAATCAACAAGTACCTGTCCTAATTTCTGAACAATGCCATCCCTGAACAAACTGACAGACTATCTTAGTTCACGCAAAGTATCATCGATAACACCATACTCCGAGAGAAATAGCTCCACGGCCTAGTAGTTTCTAGCCCCAGTATTCGACCTTTGACATTGAAATGATGGTTATGCCAACAAATGCTGAGGGACAAGCCTTCAGCAGATCCACTTTATCGGTATCAGCTTGAGATAATAAATCAAGAAAATGTTAACGTGATTTTAATGTATCAAAATCAAATAATGTGAAGAGCGTGCACTGCAAATAATGTCATGTAAATCAATTCCATATTTACAGTTCAAGTTTGATATAGACTAGATGTTTAACCTTGAAACAGATCAAGATTCTTATTAGCCAGACAAACATGACTTGCTGGACTTTTTGTTTGCTTTTGACTAGTTAAGGTGACTACATGCATCAAGATCTCACAAATTTATTTGGTATTTGTTTACTTATCTGTTTATGTTTGTTGCGTATTTAATATCGAAAGATGACTATTTAAACACACTTAACGGACGAAAAGGAATTAAGAGGTAGCATTTCTATAAGCTGCATGGCGGGGTTGACCTTAGATGACCCGCACAACCTATCCCGCCACAGCCAGCTGCGTTTCCACAGTTACATTTCTGTGTGGTGAGCTTTTGAACAAATATAGTACATCTAAACTCTTGCAAAATATCAAACAAACAGATGGAAAATTTCAAAATAAGAAAAAGACTACCATGATACTTAATAATTAAACACTATTGGAACTAATTTGGGATAATTTGATGGTGAAGTAATGTCGATTCAATCTACAAATGTTACCTCGTCTGCTTTTCTTTTTATATTACACACTTGTTTTTATGAGTAATTTTCCATATTGCAACATTCAGCTATATGGCATCTAACACTTTTGAGAAATTTGCAAAATATGAAAATCCAATTATCCCAAATTAGTTCCAATCATGTTGTTATCAAAACTGCAGATATCAACGAAGTCTTACGTGTTACGCTCTGTTAAATTACATAGTAGTTTTTAGAATATAAGCCAGACGCTTAATTTTCGGTAAGATGAAAAATCTTGCAGTAACATAAAGTGAAGTTTAGTTTAATTTTCTTCAGTTCCTCCGTTCGTGTTGTACACTGCGCAACTATCCCGAATTACTTCTGAAAACAAAAGATGGACAAAGTCTAGCAGCTGAAAACGTCACTCATCACCATGGTGACCGATAGATACAGAACCAGGATGACTGAAGTAGAAATCCTCGTCGCTGGAATAGAAGGAAAAAAGAAATTTCTTTAAATCGCCACAAATACAAAGCAAACAAAGTGGATGGATGGTGATGGACGGTCATGTCATTCTTGAGTGTACGGATTTGTACACAAATATTACACTAAAGTCAAATTTGACATTGCCGGTGGAGAAAGAGCAAATCAAACTGGTAGATTCATACCAAGGAAAATGCCCGGATGTAAATCTATGTGCCATTGAGCAACTACATGATCTCCTGGGTACACTACAATTCCCTTTGCACCCTGACCCCCTGGTACTCTATGACGTCATCGGACATTTCTGTCCGAGCCGGGATCAAAGGGTTAACCTTGTAAGTAGACGTTTTCGTATTTTGGTCGATTCCATGTTTCTCCTCCTGTTAGGATTAGTCATAGATCTAATGTATCACCAAGCCTTGGTGCAGGTGCGTGACAACTCATTATTGTCATATTCTTTGCGTGGTAGGGTACAGTGAGTAGAAAGGATGAAGAGAAAAGCAGTGGTCCCGTCTTAGTTTTTGAGATAGATCTTGTAGAAAAATGCTATACCCTTCCATTTTCTGCTGTCCAAACTACTTTACGACAAATTTCAAAAATATGCAAGGAATAGACGAAGACTTAAGCATTGATCCTGGAGAGTAGACTTGTAACAAGTATGTTTATCTCCCCAATACGTACCTGCTGAGACTCGGGAGTCACAGCCCTTTTCGTATTCCTCGAGACATGCGGCGTACTTGATGACGTGAGCGATGTAATTTTGTTCGTGGATGTTTTGAAATAAATGAGAGTAAGGCCCGTCAGCGTGGAGTGAAATGTCCTCACCGGCATGTGTTTCATAATCGAGAGGAATAAGTGCTTCTTGTCGGTAGTCTGGGGCTTCTGCGCAATGGAAAAAAATAAATCGTAGATTTTAATAAAATTATTACGTGCACTCCGACATCTTGGAAACAATTTGCCATATATATATATATATATATATATATATATATATATATATATATATATATATATATATATATATATATATATATATATATATGTATATCTCGAAGTAAACATGTCTAAACATGTCTTCGTGGGAACTTACGGTACTCGATGCTGAAGCAGAGCGTTATATATATATATATATATATATATATATATATATATATATATATATATATATATAATGTATTCTTAATATGCCTAAGTATCACTACAAAAGGTAGGCTTTTGACAAGAACTCCGCATATTTCTGTAAAATCTTCGACAGTTAAAAATTTACCTCTGACAGTTTATTTACGTCGCCGGTTCTACCAGGAAACTTGACAGGAAGGATGTTTTTCTTTCACAGAGGGATGGGTCAAGGCACGTTCATAGTATCAACGACGCCTTACCTGTATCAACGCCTGTGACATTTGGTCGGGTACCGTTGTTTCTAAAGGATTCTCCGACCACCTTTCCGCTTGGTCCGTTAGCGTAACTGATGGTCGTGTAAGGCAGGCCGTCTAATGCTACGTCACCGGTTTTCCCTGGCAAGACGAAAGAGCCATTTACATTAGGGACAAAAACTTTTAAGTACTGAATGTCTGTATGTCCTTATAAACCTATCATAACTTCATCGAATCCTTGTTGTACATTCTAATAAATCATTAATACGCGACTAATAAATATGATGTGTTTGGCAATTGAAATAATTACTTTGGTATGCGATTCTCAATACTCAATAATTCATATCCACCTTGACATGGATTAAAAGCACAGAGGATAAACATAAATGTAAAACAATATTCTGCGATTGCTGTTTTCGAGAAAAGCTGATTTTATACCTAGAATAGAATTTCCTCTCTTTGGGTAACCGTTGATCGTGTTCACGTGACTATGATCAGCTGTTACGATCACCAACGTATCTTCCGTGTCTGTCATTTCCAAAGCTTTCTTTACAGCGTCATCAAAGGCTAGAGTGTCGACGAGGGCTTTATAAGCGAGTGTTTCATGGTGGGCATGGTCAATTCTTCCTCCTTTAGATCAATGGAAGACAAACATGGTTGCTAAGCGTTATTGGGATATGTCATAATGATGTATGGATCCGCCGACGGGAGTTGCGAGAACGGTAGGTTACATGAATGCATTATCCGTCATACACGTATGAGAGATATACGGACAGACAGGTGTACGGGAAAACACAGAAAGAGACAAAGACGATTCATAGACACTTTTTCTTGTGGGTCCATGGACGAATATGAGAGAGAGAGAGAGAGAGAGAGAGAGAGAGAGAGAGAGAGAGAGAGAGAGAGAGAGAGAGAGAGAGAGAGAGAGAGAGAGAGAGGCAGAGAGAGACAGACAGAGACAGACAGACAGACAGACAGACGACAGACAGACAGAGAGGGGAGGAGAGACAGAGACAGAGGATGGACTTTCTAAATGGTGACTCACCTTCAACGAAGAGGAAGAATCCTTTATCGTTTTTACTCAGCATCTGTATGGCTTTTTCGACCATCTTTGCAAGGCTAGGTTCTCCAGCTACGTCGTTGGCCCTGTCAGCTTCATATTGCATGTGACCATATTCAAAAAGACCTGTTGAATGAGAAACGAAATATAAATAGTTTCAATTTTACGTTTATGTTTAGCTTTACCTGTTAGGAATAAGTAAATATTTTCAATACTTTCCTGAATATACAAAATTTGGTGTATGTTGATTCTTTGCGTTGTTCATGACGATCAAGATATGGCTGTCACATTTGTTGACGTCGACAAAACTAACCATAACTCGATGGTCCTAATTGAGCTATAAGCTTAAGCTTTGTGTCGTTTCCATGGAAATCAGTGGTGACTAACTACGCCTACCAAAGAGATAATCAGTGCTTTCAGGGTCTACGGCGTCAAAATCGTCTTTCTTCCATACGTATTCCGCTTTTAATCCATCAAATGGGTTCTCTCTCCATTCGCTGATGAGGTCTCGTCCATCTGTGCGGCGCCCTTTCAAGGAACTGTGCTCAGGATCCTCAGTGAGTGTTTGTCATGAACTCTCGTCTACCGCCACCTAATACCACCTGGAGAGAGAGAGAGAGAGAGAGAGAGAGAGAGAGAGAGAGAGAGAGAGAGAGAGAGAGATTAGTTGCACCATGATTTAAGCACTCTTGTGAAATCGGTAGAAAGAAGTTTTTGGCCATGCTTGTACTACGTGACAGTGTATAATAACACCAACCTTGAAATCTGTAGCTCTATCAATTAACTGAGCGGCTATATCGACACAGTCTCCATCTGCGGAACTTTCCCAATTCCTGTCGGCACTATGGGCGTACACAGCGGCTGGTGATGCGTGTGTGATCCTGGTCGTGGTTACTATGCCAGCAACTTTTCCTAGAAAGTGATTAATTAGAGTAACTTTTACATCTAATATTTTGGTAAGATTGTGATCACTCTCGTAAATTGACAAAGCATTCGACGTAAATGGCCGACTTAATATTCTCATCACACAAGAGTAACGCCACACAGTGTACGTCATAATCCTTTTCTGACCGCATGGAAAGCAAAACTCGCGACATTTGCTTGAAACTGGGACAGTCGCTAAGCACAATCTCTTTGAGAAAACAGCTTGAGGTGTCACAAAAAGATTTTTGCATGACATCCTGAAGTGGCAAGGAGGTAATCTAGTAAGCAAAAATTGATGTTTCAAAGATCGGCTTTTCCTACTGTGGATTTGTCATCTAAAGTGTACCACGTATCTGCACATATGCTTAGCGAAGATGCACTAGCAATATCGATCTCGCTGGGGATAGATACCTTGACGGAGAGCCATGTCAAACACGGATTCGATTTCTGCTGTCTTGGCAGAGTTGCAGTCGGCTCTATTCGCCGAATCGTCCAAACCAATCACTCCCCTCTTTGTTTTGATCCCACTAAGTACAGCGGTGGCCGTACCGGCGGAGTCGGGAACCTGGTAGTCAGTATTGTAGGGCTACAAATGTAATTGGTTATAAGTCACACAAATATAAACGTGTGAAGAATTGTAAACACGAGGCGAAAGGTGGTATAATGACATAAGACATTTAAGGTATACAGTCACATGTAATCTAAATATGCCCATATATGGTCAAAGGGGCGTTCCTTGGTATTCAAAATGCCCATATGAGGGCGCTGTTTTCAAAAAGCGCCCACCCGCTTAAAATCTGCGATTGGTCAGATTTTCTCTTTCCATGGTAACTGTGGCAAAATTGGAACAGGTTACAGTATACCCTTAACAAAAAATCACAGAGGCTGTTATTATATTAAAGAGTATAGGACGCAAGTAACATGTAATTTTCGCCTACTATATAGTAGAACGTTTTGTTGTCAACACACATGGGGGTTTTCAATTAATCATAACTTTAGAAATCACAGGAGCGGTACAGTTATTTTAGGGATAGGTAGCCGCAATTTTTTACATATCAGAAATTCTTTGCGGATCGCAACGATATAAAACCTTCATTTACAGAAGACAAGCAAAAAACACCAAGGTTTGTTGAGTGCAAACTTCATCCCTTGTCTATTCTATCACAGAGGACAACAATACTAGTCAACTATCAAACAGGATTTTGTGCCGGCATTGACAACACAAACCTTTATAAGACAGGCTCGTGGCATTTTCTCGAAAGTTAGTGAGTTCTCTTCACCGGTCCCACCGTCCAGTTGACCTTTATAGATCCTTGCCGATACAATAGTAGGAATTCCCATGCCATCTCCAAGAAACACTATCACATTTTTTGCCACGTTGGTATTTAGTTTTGCGAGCTCCAGCGCCCTCTTGAGATCCTCTCTTGCCCATCGGTTCCAATCCTCGGCGGCTGAAAAGTGAAAAATAGTATGAATGCCATTGACTTTGTAGACCTTGTAACAAGGGACAGAAGCCGCAACAGTTGATATTGTTTTTTCAATATTGCTTTCAAATTCTCCCTACAGCATTCTGAAACACACACAATTCAACTTGTCAAGAAGGGCTGTATACGTATATACTATTGATGATTGAATTAGCGCCTAGACTGAAAGTTATTCGCCAATTATACAAATGCACAGTACACCCACACAGGCTGTGTTGGCAGGCTGAATACTAGACTGTTCAAAGTGTTCATATAGGGAGCAATACAAGAACCTAGTTTATATCGTACCCAACAAAATGCTGCTAAAATAATCAACTACTGCCTTTATATATGGCAATGGAATGATAAATAATTATAATAATAATAATAACAAGGCAGTATTGCTGAAGGCAATGAGTACTTGGGCCGTGATATAGTAATTTTGAGGACAATATATACTACTATTCAAATATGGTCTTGAATTTCCTCCTGTCAATTAGGCATTTGATTAACTGGTTATTAAATGAAGCAATGGCATGACAACGGCAAAATATGTCTAGCAACTTTTGTGGAGTTTGAGGCAGGGGTTCTTTATTTATAGTGGAAATTGCTTAAACTCCTTAAGTATTCAAATTACAGCAAATTTCTTTTGTTCTCGATGGTAGATGTCTATATTTAGATGGGCATATTTAGATTTCTACCCTATAGTTATCCCTACATACCAAAAATCGGACATCCAGCTCTATTGGCTTGCTCAGAATTAGATATGCGCATAATTAATGAGTACAATATGTGGTGTCATAAGGTGTCCCATCATACCAAATATGAAGGGTGTAGCACTTGTGGTTACTGAGTTGTGGACAAATATATATATTTGAGGTCAAAGGTCATTGAGGTCACTTGACATTTTGTCAAAATAAGTGTATTGCTAAGTTATTCATATATACCAAAAATCAGACCTCTAGCTCTATTGGCTCGCTCAAAATTAATTATGCGCATAATTAATGAGGTACAATATGTGGTGTCATAAGGTGTCTTATCATACCAAATATGAAGGATGTAGCACTTGTGGTTACTGAGTTGTGGACAAATATATATATTTGAGGTCAAAGGTCATTGAGGTCACGTGACGTTTTGTCATAATAATTGTATTGCTAAGTTATTCCTATATACCAAAAATCAGACCTCTAGCTCTATTGGCTCGCTCAAAATAAGATATGCGCATAATTAATGAGGTACAATATATGGTGTCATAAGGTGTCCTATCATACCAAATATGAAGGGTGTAGCACTTGTGGTTACAAAGTTGTGGACAAATATGTATATTTGAGGTCAAAGGTCATTGAGGTCACGTGACGTTTTGTCAAACAAAATATATTGTTAACTTTTCCCTATATACCAAAAATCAGACCTCTAGCTCTATTGGCTCGCTCAAAATTAGATATGCGCATAATTAATGGGGTACAATATGTGGCGTCATAAGGCGTCCCATCATACCAAATATGAAAGGTTTAGCACTTGTGGTTACTGAGATATGGACAATAATGTATATTGAGGTCAAAGGTCACCAAGGTCACATGATATTTTGTCAAAATGTCTGAGATATCTGCGTGAACCGATGGACTCACTGATGGACTCACGGACGGATATGACCCAATCTATAAGCCCCCTGGACTTTATCCGTGGGGGACAAAAAACTGTGTCACTGCATCCTTTAGGCAATATGAATACGATGAGAAACTAAATTTTTATTTTTCTTGGCCTTATACATGGGAGTCTATGGAGAACTGCCTTATACATGGGAGTCTATGGAGGTGTAAACTAAAAAGTCCTCTAACACGGCCAAATTCGATCGCATTGTGAAACAAATCGACGTGCATCTGTATGGGGTTGGGTACTATTTTTGTGCAAAGTTTGAAAGAAATTGACCAGGGCATGTCTGAGATATCTCCGTGAACGGACGGACGGACAGACTGACATGACCAAACCTATAACTCCCCCAGGACTTCGTCCGTGGGCACTAAAAACAACGCAACAGTTATTACAGCTACACCGGCGGTAGGTTCATATCCAGAGCCCCGTACGGTCTGCCGCCGTCGCTTGAAAACAATCTCATAAACCTGGCCATATGGGCAACTGTGTATGGGCAGCTGGATGCTTGACTTCCCGGAGAAGGCGTCGAGCTGTCACGTTCAAGCTCAGGATTATTTGTCGATCAAATTTCAGTAAATTTACCTTACCTAGATGAAATTTTGTCTATAGGCTGAAATTTCGCCGAAGTTTGACAAAATTGCATCGATTTTTCAGGTTCATATCCGACATTTTTGAGTTTTGAGTGCAGACAGAAATAAGTTTTGAGGCAACATAGCTGCGACCCCATGTTGACCCCTAGCCCTGCGTACGATGCTATGTGCTACAGCTAACACACAGCATCGTACGCAGGGCTAGCGAGAGAGTTGCCGACATCGACGGTTATTTACGAGAAGTGAATAAAAGACTGTCATTTTTGGAAGCGATCGAATAGCTGAGGTAGGCTGGGATACGACTTGGGCCCAAGAACGCTGAATTTCGGCAGTAATTTGGCTTTTTACGTCAAGTCCGAAAATGGATTTGAAGTCACCGATCGCGACCCTACGTACGGGTCTTTGCAGGGCTGTGGTGAGCGGGTCGATTAGCTGTAGCGGAACACACAGCATCGTACGCAGGGCTAGTTGACCCCAAGTGAAAATGTGTTCGCGATCAAATCTTCCTATATATTTTTCAGAATTTTCCACAAAATCATTGATTCTTAAATCTTTTGTAAAATATAAAATACTAAAATAAAAATGCGATGTGCCATGTCTCCAGATTTCTAAAACATCGTTCGTTGACCGTTCGACGGAATACTCATTTCGCAAACTTGTGACGCAGTTGAAATTCAATACTGACCGCCAAATAATCTTAATGAGACGAGATCATTCTAGACATCCTCCAAATTATCCAACCATTCGCGTTAGAGTTCAGCTCGCTTAGAGTATCATAACATTCTTCGGCCTTCGTTCAGATCGACCCTAATCTCTCCCATTTAGGAAATAAATACACAAGCTACCTTGACAAAACTTCGTGCACCATCCAGGACCAAACGCACTACAAATCTGTCTTGACGTCATCATCTCCTTACATGGTAATCGGCATACCGTATTTTTTAGCAAAGGAGACACAGAATACGTCGGAGTATTCAGTTTCAAAACGTATTACATTGTGTGATGTTGTCAAAAAAGTAATGTTACTGCAGTGGTATAAATTACAAAACGCAAAAGTTCAAATCAGTTTATTTTGGACTGGCTTTACCCAATATTTCACATTGTTTCTTATGCCAGATTTGACCACGTGCTTACTGGCGACCCCTTTACATGCAAATTTTGTGTCAAATGGTGTGTTCTCCTGGAAAAACAAACGTACGATTTCTATATGAAGGAGGCGAAATTTGCCCTCAAAACTCAAAACCACCCCATTATATGGGGTGTACCTAGCTATTTTGAACGAGCTTCTCGAATCTGCAGCTCTATTTCGAAATGATGGTCTGGTTTTCTCAGCTCAAGGATAAGTGTTCTCCATCGCTGTGGGCATTACTATTCTCAACTAGGGGTACAGTTTCCAGTCGTAATGTTTTTCATTGTGTCCGGGATATAAAACCTTTCCTTTTCAAACTTTTACTTTGATTAACTCTAGTCCACATCTTATCAGCGATTAAACATGTTTCAAGTTTAAATGTTAAATTCTGGTCTCGAGCCCTCTTGTTCGACCAAACTGAAATTACCCCTCCCACTTTGGCTCGTCCAGTGGGTGTAGCAAGGGTCGTGCCATCGCCTAGGAAACGGAGGGTGCATTAATTGTTGCATTTCGATGCACATTTTGATTATATTCAGAAGATTTTGCGGCAAAAACTCAGATAGAGAAGCATTAATATTCACATCTCACTTATTCAAGACTGGCTGAGAGCAGCACTTCCATTCAGTTAACATCATAACGCCATTTATTATGCCAAGAAAGATGAAGCCAAGACATTTTGCCCTCCCCGGTCTCAGCCAGAAATGGTTATACCTTACAGAGTTTTTTCCCACGGAATGAAAACAAATGTACTTGGGCTGAGGCCCAAGTACAACCAGAAATGGTTATACCTTACAGAGTTTTTTTCCCACGGAATGAAAACAAATGTACTTGGACTGAGGCCCAAGTACAATAAAATGATAAAAATACTAATGATAGAATAGTCACTTATAAATTATCTCATCATATAAGTGATTGAAATGAAAAAAAATTGTAAGCGACTTTGTATCAAATAAAGATCAGTGTGCTTCCACACAACAAGATCCATAGACTTGGTTCAAGTCTGTGATTTGTGAATGTTTGAGTGGAGTGAACGCAATGATTTGTATTATTTTGCTTTCATGTGAAACGCGCGCGTGAGTGGACGCGATGAGAAGGGTGAACGCGATGAGTGGAGTGAACGCTATACAGCGGAGTTTCACCCGGAATCACAAAATGTCGAGTGCGATCACTCCCACAAAAGTCAGCACGACCTCTGTTCTATCACCGAAAACGCGTGAAAATATGTGTTGTTTGTGGGGCCCATGTTACAAAATGCGAAAATCGTGGCCGGTTATTCAAGGATGGAAAAAGACACCGTCCTTACAGTTGGAGCCTGTTCTCTTACGTGCCCGAAGCGATGGAAATCAAAACAATGTGGAGCGACTTCGTATGTCAGTGATTTTCCGCTGCCGGTTGGTGTGCAGACGAACACATCTTTTCCCTCAATGTAACTCTCAACAAGCTTTCTTTGGTAATCTCGCATGATTAGCGGTGGTCGACCGATCAGTTGTAAAACGCGGTGGATGTACGAACTTGATGCTATATTCGCCCAGATATAAAACGTACTCGACGTCTAGCTTTGCACGGAGATGACAACAAACTTTTTAATGCATGCAGAGGTTTATTAGCAAGCATTCTTCTTATTGGCCAGAATAACGGCGGGGGCTGTCAATCATTTTGTATTTGCTCTACGTCACTGTGTACACAGTCCGTCTCACCGCCTGTACTTTGCAAGAAGTCCAAGTCGGTGAATCCGGCAGAAACTAACTCACTACTGCGCAGACTCAAACGTGACGCATTCAATCGCCGGGGAAAACCTGGCGTGAGCTGCCAAATTCCGGATAGGTTTGTACGAAATAGGAGAGACACAAGAGAAACTATTATAAATGATTTTATTTTTTTAAAATTCACCGACTTGAACCAAGTCTACAAGATCCATAGAGGTCTGTGGCCCTCACCTGTCCATTTAACTATTATAAAAGTAGACGACAAGCAAAATTTTAAGACAACTTTCAGGTATTGAAAGTTGTGTATGAACTATAATTTACTATATAATGGCAGGTAGGGGATTTGAACATTTTGATCATATAGAGGGGTGGGATTTGAAATGTTTCTGGGGTATTAAAAGGGATTGAGATTTCAATCGCGATTCCTCCGGCAACCCCTCCACTCAGCCACCCACCCAGTATTTGTGAATTCAGACTTAGAGGTGTAATAACGTAGATTGTACGTGCTGTATCGTCTGAAATATAAACCGGGACAATACTTATAAGAGTATATAATATCAATGGACGAAACAGGCAGTGATTTAAACTCGTGTCTAGGTAGCTGTCTATAAACCCGTGTCAAGTTATGCACTATTGAATACGCAATAACATTTAAATGCACTTTTAAGCCATGTGTTTCGTCACCAACTTAAATGAAAAGACAAACTGTCTCTTTCCCTCTTTCGCTGTCTCTGTATGTATGTCTGTCTGTCTGTCTCTGTCTCTCTGCCTCTCTCTGTCTGTCTGTCTGTCTCTCTGTCTGTCCCGCTGTCTCTCTCTGTCCCCGTCTCTCTGTCTTTGTCTGTCTGTCTGCAGTCTGTCTGTCTGTCTGTCTGTCTGTCTGTCTGTCTGTCTGTCTCTCTCTCTCTCTCTCTCTCTCTCTCTCTCTCTCTCTCTCTCTCTCTCTATCTCTCTCTATCTCACATACAAAAATAAAGAAGTATATTAGATATTTCGGTATCCTTCTTAAACTTGTCAAACTTCGTAAAAAATCATGCGATGAACCCCGTGTCGGGACAGAATGGACCATGACAGCGGTTACACACGCTCATTGGTACCTTCCATAAGTGTGCACGTACTTGCCCTGGTGAATGTAAACCTTACCTCATCGCACAGTTATGTCATGCCTTAGCTATCTGTGTTGCTGCTTGATTATGAATCTGTTTTATACGAAAACATCAAAATCGGGCGACTTTTGTACCCCTTATCTATTGCACGTTGACAACATTAACTAAATATGCGATAGACTTGTGAAAATCTGGATGGCTCGTTCAGCGAAAAGAAATTACAAATATGTCACGAACTTTTGTTTTGCTCTGCAAGTTTCTCAGAGTTGATATAGTCTGCCGTGGTACATATACCTGCACACTGTCAGAAACAGCATTCTTTCGCTAGTACAGTTATCTGAGATTCTATTTGTGATACTGCAGAGGTTCCAAGATGCTCAGTGGGAAATTCCAGAGGCAATTTGTTTATCTTTCAAGTCTACAATAAACAACCAGAAGCGCACAGTATACACATATAATACATCTTTAGAAGATCATTGGGAGAGCATTGTGTTTCGGGCAATCGATTGGAGATAATTTCGGAAAGGCACTCTTCAACAACGGTCTAAAATTAGCTTGAAACATTAAAACTCGATTTTTTTACTCTAAGCTAATCCTAGCTTCTGAAAGCTTGTCTGTTAAGGTAGAATGCGTCTAGGGGACAAGTATGCCGACTCTTTACAATGATTTTTTGATTTACGAAGGAAATAAAATGTTCCTTTCCCAGAATAATTAACATAAGGTCGGTGGTTATTTTGAATTCTAGACATCAGTAAATTTAAGGTAACTTGTTTACATCGTACGAAATTTTGCGCGATACTCCTCGATTTGTATTCTTGATTTTGAAAGAGAATGGTTAATATTTTCCTTTAAAGTTAAGGAAAGTATACAAACCAGTCTGGTCAATAATGAAAGCGTGTACAAAACTGAACAGCGGCTAGAAAGTACAGTTCACATATTTCACAATAGACGCACGCAGAATACGACTTCCAGTGTTGATCAGCTGTGATGTTACTTTCGAATGGCCGTCCTGTATACTAAATCGCAGACCGGAGTGCTCCTATCACGGAGGTATGCCCGCATTCCTCAAAGACTTTCAAAACTCTCAAATAAAGACTCGTACACCTTTACAGTAGTTGATCACATATTCAAGGAACATCAAATACTATATTTTAATCAAAACACCAGGATCAACACAAGATTATTTTGCATATGCAAATTTCAGGAGGTATTCACAAAGATACCGGTTGTGCTTCAGAGCAGGCTTTTACAAGGAACTTAATTAACTAATTGCGATATTACGTAATGAATGAACATGACAATAAAATCACCAATTGTTATATTTCAATTATGTTTAAAGTCAATTTCAAGAGCTTCATTGATATTAATGATGGGAAGAACAATTCGAAATTTAACCTTCATTATTGTGTAAATGACGCCACATGTACACCTTTAAGCAATTGTTTAAAACACCACTTTTATAATCCTACACCCTCTCAACTCCTCGTCTCGTTCGTTCTATATCAAGAGCCTGACTTAGAAACTAAAATGTTGATCTTTGGCGACTGCATCCTCTACGACATGAATTTTAGTCTATGTAGTTGCAGTGGAATTCGGATGGTGACTCAGTCTTTGCAGGTGTCCACTGAGGAATATCTCCAGTACCTTGACGCATGGAGGTAGGAAGAGACCTCCATGCTTGACGCAAGGCCGAACCATGGATGTAAACATAGAACTAAGTATCCTCAAGACGAGAAAAAAAAACGCGATTAGAAGAAATGGAAAAATTGCAAGCTAACGGATAAAAATTCATTTTCTATAGACCGAGGGGCATTGGCAAGCTCACCTATACTGAGAACGGGTAACCAACCACAGTGACGACGACAAGAATTGAATATAACAAAATGATTATGGGAGTTCGACAATGTGACTAACAGATTTCAGTGCGTATTGATCAAGCTAGTGTAAGCGTACGAGTACTTTTGGGCGGGGCCCTTGTTTTATTAACTGAAAAGACCTAGCTATATAGAAACATCCGACCCGCTTTCCTTGCAGGGATGTGCCATGGTGACATGCAGGTCTAATGACGTGCTTATTGTTCATGATAACACTATTTATTGTACGGTATTAACAAGAGAGTCAGTCCAACTACAACTATTGAAGCCTTCGATGGAAAATGGGAGCGCACAATCATAGCATAAATTCGGTAGAAGAAAACAAGTGTGCTCGACCTGTGTTTCCGTCTTCAAGGAAGATTACTTTATTATTTATTATTATTATTACTATTTATTGTCATAAACGTCATTTAATCACCCAATCGTTTGGAAAATATCCTGCGTTTATAGGATTCAGTCAGTACTTTCAAGACTAGAGAGTTCGTAACACGGTGCTGATGAATGATATTTTACACGAGAGCTATTTGCGATTTGCTCACATTTTGCTTTTCTTACCTTGTGGAAGTCCTTTGCCGTAGAAAGAGGCAATCAGTAGCGACAGAAGAAGTCCTGAATGAAAGCACCGTGTCCCTGCCATGCTTCTACTGTTTGACAGGCAGAGTCCTTTGTTTATGACACCACCTGATTGATTTGGATTTCATTCACAGAGCCAAATTATCGGATGTGCCCCTGAACATGTGTATGACAGTATGCAAATATTTCGCACCTATTGGCACCCTTGATTAGAGTCTTCTTTAACAATGTGTCCTACCCCCCCCCCCCCCGTCCCGGGAAAACCACAAAATTACCTGGCATTTTCATGTAAACTTTTTACCTACAACATACACGAGATAAAATCCTCAAGCAGATTCTCTCTTCCTCGCATTCGCGGACAAAACAAATGAACAATTCGAACCTTAAATCTGTGAAACGTGAAACTCTGCTTCACGAACCGCTCGTTTTAGCTATACAGTGACCACAGCTATAGATCAAACACTGTTTCCATAAACAGGCAATGCTTCAGTCTGGTGTTGCAGTACGAATCTAAGAGTAGAATCTTGTATACTTTGTGCTTAAGGAAAGAATTCGTGCAAAAGGTAGCTCAAAAGAAAAATTTTGTTATATGTTGTATAAGAGAGAGAGAGAGAGAGAGAGAGAGAGAGAGAGAGAGAGAGAGAGAGAGAGAGAGAGAGAGAGAGAGAGAGAGAGAGAGAGAGATCCTTTATCAGTACAATAACTTAAAATCTTCTTCGAAAATAGCATGTCCGATTCAGTTTGAAAGTTTGTATAGGGTCATTCTCTGGGAAAGACATTGGTCTATTTTGTTCAAATTATAAACAATTAGATAGAGGTAAATTGAGCTTCTCTAATGATTTGCTCGCTATGGCCAATGACATGATATTTAAATTATTTGGAATTATACTTTGCAGAGTCTCATTTTAACTGTACAGAATTCTTCTTTGTTCAAGGTACATTAATAGACAAATCAAAGTGTGAATTGAACATTTTTTATTATGCAAAATAGATGTGTACATTTCACTCTGATTTTGTGAGCAATGCTGAAAAGCAGTTTGTTCCATGCTTCCTATGGTGGCCATGTTTTCGGCTGGGGACATCAACGATGATGATTTATAATGTCGTTTGTCATTGATTGTGTTGCTGGTGATTGACACGATCACTATAGACCCTGATCGCAAACTGACAAAAACTTAACGTAATTTTAGCAATTCCGCAATTCAAATTTGACCAGCGTTTCGCAGCTCGAACTTATTACGACAAACACTTATTCGTCCTTATTTTGTAGGTGTGAAGGGGCGATCATATTACATCGGATACAATAAGATGAACGAATATAAACGGTATCAACACTCAGCGTAAGAAAGCAAGTGAGGTATGAAAAAAAGTAAAATTCTGCAATAATCTTTTGTCACGTCACAGAGTCTGTGTTACGTACGCTGCCGTCAATGTTCTGTGCTTCCAACGGCTTCAATCATACATCAATCATTACATTATACATACTTAGAGGGAACTTTTCAATCAGTTTTAAGTTTAGGTAGGTACAAAAAACAGCAATTTCTTCATTGGTCGTGTGGCTTCTGTGTCATTTTAGACCTTCAGTCGAGGACAGTCCGGGCGGACCTGGCTTCTAACTCAATACAGCCACTGTCTCGGTTCATTATTTTGCCCCATGTCCCTGCACAGGGTATTGCAGGCTCAATTCGTCTAGTTATGAATATGATCAATAAATGTCATGTATTAAACTTTTTTTTCGTTATACAAGCCTTACCTGTGTCGAGTGTGTGCCTATTACTTAATGTGTTTTGATATTTTGCACCGCAACAATCCATTGTGACAAGTTTATTAAGCGATGTTTCCACAGCTGAGTTGTACGTGGTACCACTTTCTTTCAAAAACCATTCTAAGCATACATTGCAACATCCTTAGTTGCACTTTAATCTTTTCCGTCGATGAGCTGTTCAAGTTCCTACGTTGTTGGAATGTTGGAAAACGTTTGAAAATCTGTTTTAGAGAATGTGTCGTCGCTTATCCCGGCCGTAGTAGTGTCGCGTTATACGTTATCAGTTTGAAGTTGTGTTTGTGTGTGTCTCTCTCTCTCTCTCTCTCTCTCTCTCTCTCTCTCTCTCTCTCTCTCTCTCTCTCTCTCTCTCTCTTTAAAACAGGCAAACGCACCACTATTAATAATGTTTTTTCTGTTGTCAGACCGCAGACCCATGTCTAGATGATATAGCAAGTTTTATAGGGGAAAACGTTCAAAAGTTTATCCCAGGTTACGATCACCTGTGTTGAACCGTGCTCACCTAGACAGTGCCTGTAGTCAACCTTTAAGATTTTTTATGCTTGGTATATCTTAGCCCATTCTGTCTACGCCTATGTGTAGCACGTGGAATTCTCTGGTGTGCACGCCGTGTACACGTGACACTCTGAGTGGAATATGTGGTTCTCCGGTCTACCAACAGAAAAAAATATTAATAGTGTTGTGTTTGCCTGTTTGACCAGACACAAAAAACAGAACTTCAAACTCAGTGATAACGAGTAACGCGACACTACTACGGCAGACAGAATAGATAATCTTAAAGGTTGGCTACAGTTGCTGTCTATAGGTGAGCACGACTAAGTTTCCGCATTATCCTTGCGACGGCGTTTCCTCGATCCTTGTACAGAGGGGTAAGTGTCTTCAATTATGGCAATCTTGACTCTCCTGTGGTAGGCGTTAGTAATTTCTGTAGAACATCTGAACAAGTCACAGACAACAAAACTATCAACGGACAATGTCGCCTTTCAGTGTGCCTTCATCGTTGCTGTAGACAACTTTAAACTCAAATCCTTCTAAATTCTAAGGTCAAATTACAAAATGTGTATGTTTCCGGCATGTCCGGTAACCCGACCTATCCTATTGAAAACCCTCCGACGCTTACTTTTTTTCTCACATCAAAAACTACGCATGATTTTGCCGATTTTGGCACGTTAAAGGGACATTATTTGTATCTTTTGACTTTTTTTTCATTTTTTCGATGACTGAAATCCCTGGTCAAATCAATAGGAGACCTAAATTGTGACTATGGACTGCTTCAAGGATATGTAAAACCACCTTGCTGTTTACGGCAAGGTTCAATGTTGCTAAGGTCGTCCGCGCGATTTGAACCAACCGCCATTATTGAACCCAAGCACATGCCAATATTACTACGCATACGTCAACCATCAAAGTACAGCTGGAACGTGAACGGCCTGTGACCTACACACCAACTTCAGCACAATGGATATCGAGAAGCACACGCGCATAAACAAATGCACGTCTCACAATCTACTGTCAAATAGTGAAACTAAGCAGGGCATTTGCTTGTAAGTTTGATTTTAGTGTCGATGACACGGACTGTAAAACAAATAAAACCAGAGACGCAATTGGGTCAATGGTAAAACCTAAACATTGTCAGATTGCTGTGGTGATAGTGAAACAGGTACAGAGTAATGCATTTTCTGTGCATTTGATCGTTGGCAAATCTTCGTCAACTTTCAAGATTTTTAGGGCATTTTCTTGCCATTACGTTGGTTCTTTTACAAACATGACATGATCACTTGTTGAACTTGGAAACATCGCACTCGGACTGAACAGTGCACGGTGTAGCATCGGTGACATCGTGACACCGCGCCGGGCGAGTGCTGTCATTGATGTACTGCTCGCGAGTGGAGTCACCTCTCGACACACAAGATCTGTTTGAATGTTGTTATTCTCTGTGCATTGTGTAATTATTTGTATCAGTTGAATCGCATTTCGAACCAAAAGTGAGTACATCGCAATGACAGTTGCCGAGACCCTATACGTCGCTTACTGCCTCTGTGTCTCCGACCCACTCCCAAAAGTGGGCTTTGCGTAAGTATTGAAGCGCAGCTGAGCACATCGTGTACCTAAGCCGTGCGTACAGGTCTGTGTGTTCCCGGCGTTATACGGCCTCCACGCCGTATAACGCCGGGAACACACAGACCTGTACGCAGGGCTAATCGTGTACCCAGCCGAGGTGCAGGGTGTGCTCAAAAACGAAACTCAATGCAAGCTTGGGATTAAAAATGGGTTGTTTTTGGTGGAGAAACTGCACGCCGCAACCGAGGTGCTGCCAGCGATTTTGCACAGCCCTGCCACGCAGACGGTGACATGATGTACGTGTCAGTCGTCAAAGTACATTGCTTCAATTTCGCGACCACCTCGACAATAACATGACTGTCTACTGAAGTTTATCCCTTCATTTTACTCTGTTTTCACATTTCTATGCCCACAGGCTTTGGGCAAGTCTACATATGCATATGGAGGAACAAACGGGACGAAAAAAATCCGCCACTATAGGCCTTGTCGTCGACTTCTTGCAGCTTGTAGGCATTTGAAATGCCCATTATAAAATGTGCTCTCTAGCAGCAAGAATAGTGTTTCTAAGAGCAGGATTGGCCGTCAAGATCTCCATGAAAAACTGACCGTCAAAATGTAACTGAGCAAACGGCATCAGTAATAGGGAATCGCGAAACTGCAATGCTGCGCTTTCGACTTTCGCTTCACGTGGTTTATTTTTTTTTACACGCGGATGCTTACAGCGGCCCAGATAGCAGTTAGCAGTGTGGTCTGATCGCAGGTACTAGGTCACCTTGCCAACTCTGAGGTTAAAAGTAGCCCACCATTAACCCCTGACCCAAGGTTTTTCTATAAAGAGTACGCAACGGGATGGAAGTTGTCTATGGTCGACCATTTTTTAGACATCTTTCAGTAAGTCGAACAACATTATCAACTGCTCGTTTGCAACAATATAAGGTCAAAAGATACAAATAATGTCCCTTTAATGGAACACACAATTTCCCCTTTTGCCTAATAATGAAACGTTTAAATTTCGAAGCATAGATCAATTCTTGATAAGTTACCTTATTCATGAGGTAAAACTGCAGATAGCCTCTCGATACTTGATATTGACAATTTAATAATTTATTTGAATTTGGCAGGCCATGCTGTATTTTCAGTCTTAATAAGTCAAGAGCGTGGGCGCATGTCTATGCACGTCATATCATGGTCGTACATCACAAGAACTTTTTTGTATAGTGCACGTGTTCCAACATAAATCGCTGTCCATAATCATATCACTAACAAATGCGACTGCCCTTGATGGCCAAAAATGAGCAAATCAAAGAGCTTTTTTCTTGAACAATCCATTCACATGAAAAAACTCAGGCTCGGTGCAAGTGTCTCGAAAACAGTGCCATACATAAATGTACATGCGGCTATTTGCTTGCGTGGTTGTAAATGTAATCAAGTTTTTGTTAACTTCGAAGGAAGCAAGTCTCATTTCCGTGTCGAAAGCAGGCATTAAAAATCTCCAAGCAAAGAGTATTCATTTTCAAAAACACGCCCAAGGCGATGCAAATATTAAAAAAATTAATTTATCCTCACGCAGTATTATTGTGCCTTTATCTTACATGTTTTTCTGAGAACATGACTTACTGTGGGAGACCCATTTCTTGTCACTGCTTGTTACTTCACAGGTAAATTGAAAACGCCCGCTACGGCCACCTTTGAGAAATTTTAAAATAGTGACAGTTTTGTAGCCTTGGACACTTACACTTCGTTAGCTGAGCAATCATGAATCAAGCGCAGACACAGGTTCGAGGTCTGACATGCCAGACTGAACGACCACCCTTTGTCGTTGATTTTACGTCTGGATCAAGGGAGTTTAGGTAATCTGTGAACTGTTTGGCAAAGAAACCGCCATAAATGGGTGTAGCCAGCTGATGACTTACAATTCGTGAAACAGGCGAACCCCTGCTGCCCCATCATTTCGTAAATAAAGTGTTCCGTCATATGCAAAATTATGTACATCAACTTTATATGGACCTTTGCAAAATTTTCAGATTTTTACTGACATGTTCTGATGTGTTTTTCTGTCAAGAGTTGAGTTAATCTCTAACTAATGTATTTCAAGGGCTTTGTCTATCTGAAATATATCAATCAATATTGCCGTGACGTCATGAGACATCAGTTTTCTATCCTCTTGTACTCGTTTATATTTTATATATTTCAAAATAAAGTGTTGTAGGTTAATGATGTACCGTTCGTTTCTCCACCGATTGAGAGAGGATGCTTGCTAGTCATCTGTTTGGCACACTGATTGTATGTTATTGACCCACCACAGCTGATTGCCGACAGTTGGGTCAAAGCGGAATGTTTCGTGATATAACGGAAACAGTAACTTTCCTAGAAGACTTTGCTTTCGTTGCAAAAAATACAGCGTCAGCCTTCACATACAACACGCTGAGTACAATATTCAATGCTGTTGACAAATGGATGTCCGGGCTAAGAAAATTCGGCTGTCAAAAAAATAAAACAAAAAAAAGTAATAACAAAATCAAAAGACAAAAACTCGGGCAATACATGCATATAAAGGCTCCGTGAACATTGTGCATGTCGACATGATTTCGAGTCGAATAAAATATTAATAAATGGCAGAAAAAATATACAAAAATTAACTAGCATAACATCTTCTCTAAAATTACGATTCAGTCATTGGCAATTGTTTACTCTCGTTGGACTTACATGCGCAAATGTTAACTCATACTTGAATAAACATCTTGGTTTTATCTCCGAGCAATATGGAGGTTTACGTAGAAGTTTTTAGAAAACATATGGAGGCAAGTGGGTACAACTCCTTTGCTGCCATTAGCCCTGAGCACAGAGCGCCCCCATCGACGGTTCGTGTCAAATCCATTCAGTTATTCTTTTTCGAGGAACCTCTGAGTTTGTTCACGAGACACAACTTAAAGGAAGTGCTCTTTGGTGTTGACGGTTACTCTGACATTCATAATCACTTGCTACTGTTAGCCAAAAGACACATCTATGCCATGAAAATGAAACAGGGTAAACCACTCTTTGCAGCTTTTTATGTTGCAAGTGAAATTCAACTACCATCTTGAGTACGAAATAGTTCTGATAAAAGACAAATTAGAGAGACAATGCAGCAAATGGATTTCAATTTTACTCAAAATTATGGGTAACTAAGTACTGTACTTCATTTTAACTTAAGTTACTCTTACTAAACAAAATGTAACCAATAAAACAACTTCAATACAAAAAAACCCGCTTTACAGCTATTTGCTATATAATACGAGCATTCTTACATGATAATAAAAATAAACAGCAACTTACGATATCTATTATCTATTTCGCATAAGTTTCTTGTATTCTTGGGTTTGTTGATAAAGAAACACAGTGTCCCTGAGGTCGCTCGGTGTTTGGTACTGCTGCTAAAACGACGACGTTCAACTTGAAAGTCTTGAAGAATATCTTCACTGCTTGCACGACCAAAACCTCTAGCGAGAAACAAGACCTTAGCAGCAGAAGCGTGACTCACTGTGCCTGTAATAAATTAGGAGAGAAGACACAAATATATATATATATATATATATATATATATATATATATATATATATATATATATATATATATATATATATATATATATATATCATAATATATCATGATATATATCATGATATGTATATATATATATATATATATATATATATATATATATATATATATATATATATATATATATATATATATATATATATATATATATATATATATATATTTATGTATAGGATAAAGCCCGAGTACGAGGGCTCTTCTGGTATGTAAAGTCCAACCCAACGATAAAATGTCGAGGCCTGCGGCCTCGACATTTTATCGTAGGGTTGGACTTTATATACCAGAAGAGCCCGAGTACGAGGGTTTTATCTGACTTAAAAACTATCGCCCCTAACTGATATAAGCTTACTTTCGTTTTCAATGTGTTTACGTCAACCGTCCCCTTTTTCAATGTAACATGTTTAGGATATGAATTAAAACTTTTATTTGTGAAATAGCCTTCCAATGTAATGGAACATCCTATAAATGCCCTAGGGCACATTAGGTTATGTTTGTACCACAGCAGATTTTGTGTTGCAGCTGGTTTCCGCTGTGTTACCAAATTTGAATATATTATTAAAACGTAGCAGATGTCTACAGACATTTTGATTGGACAGTACTTTACTACGGCGCTGTCATTCGTTTCTGGACTTGGTGACCAAGGCTTTACGAGTAGATAAAACACCCTGAATTGAGCACTCTGATTGGTCAATCAACAGTAGATAGTTTATATATATATATATATATATATATATATATATATATATATATATATATATATATATATATATATATATATATATATATATATATATATATATATATATATATAATATATATTGTCACGGCTGTACTTTCACTATCTCTCTGGGTGAGGTACCGGTCTGGGATCGTAATGCTTTCAGTAACTGAAGCTGACACCAAAGTTGTCGGTTGTAAACACAACTTCAATCTTTATTACTAAACACCGTTCTCAGCTCCGTTCTCTGGCCTCTCTGAGCTCCGTTCTACTCTACTTCTAAAAAGTGTACAACTTAAATAGTTTCCAAATCTACATATTATAATGAATGACTCAAGCTACAATTTTAATTAAATACAGATCATGTCGGAAAATATTAAAGGACAGGAAATATTGTCAAAACAGGACGAAGTGTTCTTTCAACACGAAGTTTGAGTCAACGTCAACCTCCGGTCACTTCTAATGAGTTTAACATCTATTAAAACAGTACATCACTCAACACAAGACTGTGACGGTACTTCAAAGTTGTGAACATAAACAGTCTTAGTGGGTAATATGAAACTACAATCGTCAAGGGAATAAGCATAGGAACTCAGTGTAGTCTTGGAGGTCACTGTGAGGTTACTAGAGTTCAAGTGAATACTACAAGTTTAAAAGTATGAAATCCTGGGAAAGGGAAAAGGAAGCGAAAAGGAGGGCGTTACACTCTCCCACCTTTTTAATAACCAGCGTCCTCGCTGGTCAAAAGCATTGACGCTATACAAAGAAAGTAAAAGTTTCTGTCTAAAGAAAATATCTAAAATAAAACACAGTGTGATTAAAATACGAGAAAATACATAACAGGCAGTGTTGTCATCTCTTACTCAAAATATTTTCATAAAATAATCTACGTCTAAAATAAAATTACAAGTCTAATGATATACTGTTATAAGTAACGTAAAATACAGAGTAAAATACTAACTTATCTTATCTTGAAAAATACATAAAAGCGTTACAATAAACTCGAACTAATTATATACGTTTGTCTAATCTAATCAATAATTTCTTAAATCATAATAAAGTTACTATCAATAACATATACAATACTGTGAATATCTGTTGAAAACTGGAAGATGGGTGATTTATATAGAAGGGTGATGTAATCGTGACCCTGGAATAGTGGAAAGGCATTATCTGCTTATGGTCGCCATAGCAACAGGCGTTACAATGTATATATGTATATATATATATATATATATATATATATATATATATATATATATATATATATATATATATATATATGTTGTGTGTGTGTGTGTATATATATATATATATGTCATACATTAAGGACAAATGGTATCTCGGTGTTGTTCATTATTTTGTCATTCTTGTAAAGTACTGTATTGCATAAATTACTAAAATGCTAAATATTCTGCTTGTCCACACAGCAATGCCGAATGGCCATTGCTATTTTTGAAAACTGAATTCTAATCCAGACATATAAATGACCAAATCGTTTTTTTAACAGAAAAGTAAGAGCAACTTCAACCGCGTACGAAGTATTTGGAGCATTCAACAACGAACATTTCACCGGCGGTACCTGCTTGCCCCGGAGCAGATCCAATATCGTGATCAATCGCGGATCGCGCAGAAGCTGATGGAAATTCAGTTCCGTTCCTTATTCGAAGCTAAACCAGTCAAGTATTGTTTTCGATCCGTCTTGTATGGAGAACAAAACAATTTCACCCACTTCCACCGATTTGAAAACTTTGAGGGAGAAATCAACTTGTGAAACGGTCGATCGATCTTCACTTCAGTACACTGCAGTCCGCTACAACAGGAGGTGCAAATGTACACTTTACGTACAGCGGTTGATGTACCACTTTACGATAGGTAATTTGATTTGCATTGAAACGATCGTACGACATTTGCGTTTTTGCGACATTTAAGTAAATTGCTGCGACATTGCGAACAAGGGAAGGGCACAACGCGCCGTATTTTCGAAAATACGATCTGTGTTTGTTTTTCAGATTTCGTCCAAAAACCTACCCGCACGTGGACGGCAAACAAGAATTTATTTTACGGCGCCTAATGGATAGGTTTAACTTTGGGATTGAGGTCACAATTAAGGAAACTAAACAAGTACCTGACCTAATTTCTGAACAATGCCAATTCCTGAACAAACTGGCAGGCTATCTGAAGTCACCATATCATCGATAACACCGTACTCCGAGAGAAATAGCTCAACGGCCTAGTCGTTTCTGTCCACGGTGTTCGACCTCTGACATATGGCCATGTCAACAAATGCTAAATGACAAGCCTTCAATAGATCCACTTTATCGATATATCTATCAGCTTGAGATAATGAATCAATATAATGTTAACGTGATTTTAATGTATTAAAATCAAATAATGTGAAAATAATGCGTGCATTGCAAATAATGTCACGTAAATCAATTTTATATTTACAGTTTAAATTGGATATAGACTCGATGTTTAACCTTGAAACAGACCATTAGTCTGAATGAGACAGACATGACTTTCTCGAACTTTTGTTTACTTTTGACTACTTAAGGTGACTACATGCATCTGTATATGTCACCGGTTTTCCCTGGCAAGACAAAAGAGCCATTCACATCAGGGACAAAATTCTTAAGTACCCAAGTTCATTTTATTATATCGGTACAGGGCCTCGGCCCATCGTACATCTTTGTTACAAAAATATACACAAAACGAGATGGTCAGTGACACAAAATACATGACGAAAACACAACATTCCAACATGCAAAATAGTTGGAAAAATATTACAGTGAATTATGTCAATGTTAATGGAGCGACGATTGATTCTCGTCTGATGAATGCTTTTCTTAAATGGCAAACTGATCTAATCTAGATGCAGATTTTGTGTTGAGAACATTTCCACAAGTCTGTCTTCTGACAGGTGTTTAGTTACTATTCTTGGTAAGAATTTTATTCAATATCATCTTATTTAGAGCAGATAAATACAAAGTGAAATTCATTTTCAATAACAGAAATACGTTGAACATTTTTACAAATACATACACACTCTCTGTAGCAAGGGGAGTTTTACATGACGCCCCACTTCAATATTTAATTTGTGATTTGTGAGCAACGAAATTTTGCCAAAACGCTTTTATTGTCGGTATTAAGGCAAATTAAATATTTCTCAGGCTCAAGTTGTAGAGACTTAATTTTGGTGACATTATTTCATAATGCCATTCTTGCTGACAACAATCTTTTACTCTTTGTGAAAATAAATACAAGAAATACTGTGTATTTCAAACTTGTTGGTCCAACCAAACAATCCCCAAAACATATCTAAAGATGAGATTTTATTGTGTGTAGCCAAAGTAGTCCTACCTGCATCATCTTAACGTTTATTAAGCATATTGTAACAAGCTTTAGCGTATCTAGCCTTATTGGTTTCATTTCAAGCAAATTTAACCGATAAGTAAAACAGCGTTTAAAATAAAAACAGGATAATGATAACCTCCCACACTCCCCTAGAATAGCTTGATTATTTGCAATAGTATTAACCCCTACTAAAAATTTACAAAACTTTCACTGAACACGTCCAATACTTTCTGATAATTCATATCCCCGTGCACACTTCGCTCCCGTAACAAATAGCAAGAACAATAATTACGAATAGGTAGGTTGAAAGCGCTAGCAATAGACATGAATTCCTCAAAGTTTACGAATCACCGATTGAATTTAGTGGAGACACTTTACACCGTTTGCAGCAAGATTTCTTTTTGCAGGGGACCACGATAACCTACAGGGAAAAATCAATCCCAAATAATTGTAATGTTTCACCACTTCGACTTTTTCGGCATGAAAACTCCACTTCTCATAGGCTCTCAAGTACCCTCCATTACGAAAAACAACAATATTTGATTTAGACAAGTTTACTTCCATGGCCAAGTGTTTACAAAATTTCTCCAGTTGGTTTAATTTGCGTTGTAGTCGGATCGGCGAATCAGCAGCATCAGAAACATTGCTGTGGCGGGGTTGACCTTTGACCCGCATAGCAACTCACGCTACCCCGCCAACAGATAGCTGCGTTTCCACAGCTACAGAAACATCATCTGCGTACATGAGAATGCCTAGTGATGGGGAAATCCTGATTTATATTAATGCAACCTGCATATTCTTAAATTCTGAGTGCCCAATGTGTGTATGTCCTTACAAACCTCTTATAACTTCAAACATTGTTTCACATTTTAATAAATCATTCATGTGAGAAGAAGTGGCACATTAAAATACACGACTAGTAAATATAGATGTTTGGCAAATGAAATAATGTACTTATTTCAATTTCTACACGATTCTCTAAAATCAATAATTCATGTTAATCTTGAAAGAGGTTAAAAGCGCAGAGGATGAACATAAACGTATAACAATATTCTGTCATTGCAGTGCTCCATGTTCCCTTTTGATTGGTCTATTCACGGGACTAAAAACAATAGGATAGGAACTAATTTGGGATAATTGGATGCTGAAGTAATGTAGATTTAATCTGCAAACGTAAGCTCATCTGTTTTTCTTGTAATGTTATACACAATGTTTTATGAATAATTTGTAATATATGATCATCTAAAGGGCACCTAACGCTTTTGAGAATTTTGAAAAATATAAAGATCAAATCATTCCATTTAGTTCAAATCGTGTTAAACGTAAAATCCTGCATCCTTTGTCATGTTACTGAGCACTCATTACATGTGCTGCCATCAATTCTCAGCGTTTCCAATGCTTCAATCAGATAAGTTTTTACATACCTACAAGGGTTCTTTTCAATTTCGCTTAAGTTTAGACGGGGAAAATATCATAGCAATTTCTGCATCGGTCGTGTGGCATCTGTTTCATTTTAGACCTTTAGTAGAGGCCACTCCGGACGGACCTGGCTTTTAACTCTACAGCCACTGTCTCGGTTCATCATTTTGCGTCGTGTCCCTGACGGAGTGGTTAGATTTAGGTGGTGTTTATGGTACTATAAACGTCATACGTATTAATTGCATCACTAAGAGGGGAAAGTTATACGAATTGGTAATTGTATAGAGATTACGTAATAGACGTGTGAAACGATTGTCAGTTTTGGTCCCCACGGACAACGTCCAGGGGACTTGTAGGTTTGGTCATGTCCGTGTGTGCATGCGTGTGTGCGTCTCTCCATCCATTAACACGAATTTCTGAGAGATGCCAGAAGCGATTTCATGCAAACTTACAACAGGCATTACTTCCTATGTCATACATATGCACGTCGATTTGTTTTGTGATACAATCCAATATGGCCGCATGATGGCCATTTTATTAACCAAGGGGGGACTATGTCATTGACATTGATTATTTGAAAAAGAGCTTTTTCTGGAGTGACTGCGCTAAATTTAATGAGATTTTGTACAGATGTTGGTCGTACAGAGCTCTAATAGCACACTATGACATATGTCAGTATTGTGTCAATTAATTGCTAATTTGCATATTGATAACTTTTTGTAATTAGGATGATGTCCAAAAATACTGCAGCAAATTTGATGAAACTTGGTACAGATCTTTAGCTCACAGTCCTATAATAGTGTGTAAAGATACTAACCAGTACCAGTGAATTAATTGCTAATTTGCATATTTAATGAACTTTACTAATTAGTGGGCTATTTCCAGAAATACTGCATCAAATTTTATGAAACGAGGTACAGACGTCGATCTCTTAGTATTGGAATGCTGTGTGGAGACATTTTGAAGGATCATGTCAATTAATTGGTAATTTGCATATTTGATGAACTTTCGTAATGAGTGTGATATGTCTTGAAATGCTGCATCAAATTTGATGAAATATGGTAAAGATTTTGATCTTGCACTAGTGTAATGGCGTGCAAAGATATGTAGCAGTATTATGTCAATTAATCGCTAATTTTCATAGTGGATAAATTTTCGTGATCAGGCTGATATGTCAAGAAAATGTTAATCAAATTTCAGGAAACTTGGTACAGATGTTAAACTCACATTGCTTTAAAAGTGAATAAACACGTTTATCGGTGCCATGTTGATAAATTTTTAATTTGCTTACTTAATGAACTTTCCTAATTAGAGTGATATGTCCAGAAAGACTACATCAAATTTGACGAAACTTGGTACAGATGTTGATCTCACAGTGTTGTTATACAATTAAATGACTCTTAGCGACATCGTTTAAATTAATTGCTAATTTGCATACATAATAAATTTTGTTTTAGGGTGAATGTCCAGAAGCACTGCATCAAATTTTATGAAATGTGGTACAGGTGATAATCTGTCAGTGTTATAATAAGATGCAAAAATGTTTTGCATCCTGTCGATTAACTACTAATTGACGTATTTAATGACCTTTTGTAATTAGGGTGGCAGCCCACATTGGTTTTACCTTTTCACCACCATGGAACTCCTTCTCGACAATAACGCCCATGTATTTTTAATCACAGACCCAATTAATGAACAGGACTCTACCCTCTCCGATGACTTGTGATCAAAGTACCCATTAAAAGCGGGGACTGTGTCATCAACGATGACTTGTAAAACTGGCGTACGTGTTACTGGATATCAAATGCTTCCGGAGGTTTACCGTCTTTTTGCATTAGGTCGGACAAGCATATGCATCATTCTGTCGTATTCAGACGAATTACGAATCACAAAACAATCGGCTCCCAATATCTGAATTTTTATGAGATGATGAGCACACTGAAACATAATTTATTCGGCTTTTTTATACCAATGCTAAAGTCATATCGTGACTCAAATATCTTATTAGTCTACGTCATGGCATTTTTGAAAAAAGAGACGGCGTTGAACTTGATAGTCTAGAAGAACACGAAGGTTACATGCATGGCCACTCCGGCGGCAAGACAGAGAACTTGGACAGCAGAAACTGAACTCATTGTGGCTGGAATAAAAAAAATAGAAGAAAATTTTCATTAAACGCCATCATCGCATAGAAACTTCATCTAGCAGTAGGGATAGAACTTCTCAAGAAGGAATGCCCTTTACACCTAGGTGTATTACAATAATCAACACGTAGTACAATGACTTTCTTTGCACGCTACTTTACTGTTTAAGGTAGTATGCACCTCGAAAGTGAAAGACTTAAACTTTTGCTCTAACTTTCCTCAAGGAATCTTTCAATCATTCTCTTTCCAAATCAAGAATAAAAATAGGGGGTCACCGTGCAAATTTTGGTACTAGAGAAACAAATTACCCAAGATTTACTGATATTAGAAATTCAAAATGGCCGCCATCCCTGTGTTAACTCTATGGAGAAAAATAACAGTTTTCGAATTTCGAAAAACTAAGCCGGTGAAAAGTTTTCTTTCACCAAGAGCTTTAAAATGAACCCCCACATGTGGTATATCAGAAGAGAATTGTAAAAGTTTGAGAGTCCAAATGTCTGTCCCCGAGGTGCGTTCTACCTTAATGAGAAATGTGCTATAGTGAAGGAGGTATTGCATATACAAATGTGTGCAACAGTTAAAGGTATATTGTCACCTGTTCCAATTTTGCCACAATTACCATGGAAGAGAAAATCTAACCTATCACAGATTTTAAGCGGGTGGCCGCTTTTTAAAAACAGCGCCCTCACATGGGCATTTTGAATACCAAGGAACGCCCTGACATACCAAGGACAAACCGTATGACTTTATTTTGGGAATTTTGAAGTTTTGTTTGCTTTTTAGAGTCAAGGTACTATACCAGTAAGAGCTTGCATAATCAAAACGGCATTGTATCAAACAGTTAGCCAACAGTTTTCTCGAATAAAAATCTAAAAATTTCTTATTACGATATAAAAATTTGAGACGAGAGCATGTCTTTTTAATAACCTTAGATGCTACAGTTTCACCAGACAAGGATTGATCCAAGCCAGTACCAAGATATTGCACACACTGTTTTGCAGCGATGTTGACATCCCCACACAGAACCTGCATTCCGAACACTGTTTTAATTTTCGACTTGAACAAAACAAAATAGATTCTGTTTTACCGACATGAAGAGACAATTTATCATCAATTAGCCATTCGTTGAGATAATCCAATTCCTTGCTAAGTTTTGTTTGAATATGTTCAACATCTCTGCCAGACACAAGAAGAGCTGAATCATCAGCATATAAGAGCAGTTTGCATGACACTGCTGATTGCATATCGTTTACATATATTGAAAAAAGTAAAGCCCCAGTATAGAGCCTTGCGGTACTCCACAATCAACTGAGTTATTATTAGAAAGAGTAACGTTCACGTTCACGGCCTGAGTTCTACCAGACAGATACGACTTGAACCACCGTACTGACTCTTTATTCATGCCACATGCATCAAGCTTTTCCAACAGTATTGCATGGTCAACCGTATCAAAGGCTTTCTGAAGATCTATCAAAACCATGCCTGTTAGCTCCCCTTTATCCATATTTGACCTAATATAGTCAGTAAGGTGGATCAGACAGGTGTCCGTAGAAAACCCAGGCCGAAAACAAGATTGAAATTCATACAAAATGTCAAACTTCTGAAGATATTGTTCAAATTGATTGTAAACTACTCTTTCTAAAACTTTGGAGACCACACTCAAAATTGAGACTGGACGATAATTTCCTTCAAAGGTCTTATCTCCTTTTTTGTAAAGAGGTATCACTCTAGCACTTTTAAGTTCAGATGGCACTTCTCCATGATGAATAGACAGGTTTATAATGTGGGTAAGTGGAGCACTGATTTGTTGAGCTCCATCGATTACAAATCTAGCGGGAAGGCCGTCTAAACCAGCTGCTTTGTTCTTACCAATTTTACCGATAATATCAGTTATAACAGTCTCATTGACTACAGATAAACCGAAAGAATTCTGAGAAACATTTTGTTTAGAGTAAAAATCTTGAACATGTTTGCGACCAAATCGGCCTTTGCTTACAGGTAATTTATGAAGTAATGAAGATGCAACTGATGTAAAGAAGTCATTAAACTTTTGTGCCACCTTTGAACTATCAAAACTGATGTCATCCCCAAAGGCCAAACCAATATCAGAATTCGATGTACCTGTCTTTTTTGATGGAGTACCTAAGCTTCGTAGAGTTTTCCAGAGTTGTTTAGGGGAGTTAATGTATTTTTTAATCCTAGACTTATAAAAGTCTGATTTAGCTCTAGTTATCATTCCGCACACACGGTTTCTTTGCCGTTTAAATTCTTCATACAAAGTTTCCCCACCCGTTTTGCGAAATTGAGAAAGTGTATTGTCTCTAAGCTTCATAGCCTCTAATTCATAGCCTCTGAATCAATCCATTCTTCCGACCTTTGCTTTATTCTAACCTCCTTTATAGGAGCAAATTTATCAACTACTGTCATAAATGATGTTTTAAATATTTCCCAAGCCCTGTCGACGTTATCGCAATTGATAACATCAAACCAGTTAATATTTCTAAGGGCATTTTGAAATGAAATAATATCATAATTTCTCATTGACCGAATTTTTACAGTTCTATGCTGACCTATTTTTCTACGACCAACTTTCCTGGTACAATATGTTATCAAGTGGTCACTGATTCCCACTGGCAATACTCCAGATTGATATATCTTATCCTCATCAGACACAAAGATGAGATCAATTATAGAACTACTGGTATCAGTGACTCTAGTGGGATCTTTAATTAGTTGAGAGAGGTCGATCGCATCACAAAATGAATGCAGATTGTTCAACAGACTGTTTGCCTTTGAAGAAGAAGAAGAAGAAGAAACATTACAATTGAAATCGCCGATAATGATTATTTCATTACCAGGTATCCGATCAGATCTTGAACATATCTCCTCTAAAGAATCGAAAAAATTCCTAGAATTAGGAGGGCGATAGCACGTACCCAACAAAATTGGCCTGTGACTGTATACCTTTAACGAATAGAACTAGTACGCAACAGAGTTACTGCTGACACACACATATGGAGCAGGTACTCACCTGCAGAAACACGGGTATCACATGTGTCTGTATATTCCCCGAGACAAGCGGCGTACTTGATGACGTGAGCGATGTAGTTTTGTTCGTGGATGTTTTGAAACAAGTGAGAGTAAGGTCCGTCGGCGTGGAGGGAAATGTCTTCACCACCATGAGTTTCCCATTGAACGTAAACGAGGGCTTGTTGTAGGTAGTCTGGGGCTTCTGTGCCATAAAGACATAAAAAGGGTCAATTCAACTTATAATTACAGCGATGAATAAAGATTACTATTTTGCACAGCAACTACCGTGAGACACGATCTCAAAGGATAGGTGTAGGTTTTGGGTCAGAGGTCACTCTCTTTCTGCAAAACATGGTTTAGATGAATTCAAGACACTGGTCACAGGAATGTTCAGTAGTAAAATCGAACCTCGCTACAAATTTCACATTAGGAAGTCGTTTACCTGCTTTTATTAACATCGATTGTGATATCGTGACAACATAGGTATACCCCGAAGAGATATCTGATTAAAAGGGTACAGTTGTCGAAACTGCACTCAAAGGTAGTATGGGACCAATGCGACCAATGTAAACACTGTATCCAAGGTACGATGGTGATTAATGAAAGTTAAAACATGTCTGTCATAATCGACATCGTATAATTTTAATGTTGCAGCTATGATGATGAGGTGCACCCAGATATCGTTCACGAAATACATTGTTTGTAAACAAGAAACTCGCACAGGCGTAGTTCTGACAACTGTTTTCCGTTATATAGATTAATTTTTTTTGGAATCCGGAAGAGCGTTCACGACAGTTCCTTTGATTACTGACGCTTTACCTGTATCAACGTCCGTGGTATTAGGCCTGGTACCGTTGTTCGTAAAAGACTCCATAACCTCCTTTCCACTGGGTCCGTTTGTGTACATAATGGTGGTGTAAGGCAGGCCGTCATCTGCTATATCACCGGTGTTTCCTACCAAGATGAAAGAACTATATTCACTTTAGGGGTCAAAAACGCAAAAGTACCAAACATGAGTCTAAACCTTTTGTAACGTCATCGAAATCTTGATATAACATAATATCTTTGCCCATTTGGACGAATTATCACCGAGTGTAGAGGGAAGGTATCAGACGTAATGACCAATAAAGATGTGCTTGTTTGCCAGTTGAAATCAATGACTATGTGGTACGTTATGCATTATCCGCACTAATGTTCACCATCAAGAAGATTACAAGGCGCATCTGGATAATTACAACGTAAAAATTAAGTGTAATTGTTTTCGAGGTTATCTGACTTTATACCTAGAATGGGATTTCCTCTCTTTGGGTAACCGTTGATCGTGTTCACGTGACTATGATCAGCTGTTACGATCACCAACGTATCTTCCGTGTCTGTCATTTCCAAAGCTTTTTTTACAGCGTCATCCAAGGCTAACGTGTCCACGAGGGCTTTGTAAGCCAGGGTGTCATGGTGGGCATGGTCGATCCTTCCCCCTATTATTCCACGGAAGACAAAAATGGGTTTTATACGTGTTACTAAGATATATTGCTGTAATAGACCGAGAGACAAACAATCTCAAAGGGGACGACTGAGAGAGAGAGAGAGAGAGAGAGAGAGAGAGAGAGAGAGAGAGAGAGAGAGAGAGAGAGAGAGAGAGAAGTGTAGTGTGTGAGAGAGGGTGAGGATAGAGAGACAAACGGTCGGATTTACACAATTGGGTGCCATGTCATTGTGTTAAGAACTCACTTATGTTGTCCTTGGAATCTATGACGAGTGCAATCCAAGCGTCAGCTCACCTTCAACGAAGAGAAAGAATCCTTTATCGTTTTTACTCAGCATCTGTATGGCTTTTTCTACCATCTCTGCAAGACTTGGTTCTCCGGCTACGTCATTGGCCCTGTCAGCTTCGTATTGCATGTGACCATGGTCGAAGAGCCCTGGCGTGTAGTGACGAAAAGTAAAGCATTTTCAATTTTTACGTTTTTGTAAAGCTTCATCCATGATGAGTAAGATAACATCATTACATTCCTATTAGTTTTTGAACATCTAAAAGGTTGTCGTATATTGATGCATGTTATGTTTATATCATTCACTCAGTCCACTAAGTTGTGCTATAAACAGAGAGTGTATAATATTTCCATGGAAACTGACGGTGACCAAGTGTTTTCGCTCTCACCTAAGAGATAATCAGTGCTGTCAATGTCTACGGCGTCAAAATCGTCTTTTTTCCACACGTATTCCGCGCTCAAGCCTTCAAATGCAGGGAGGTTCCTCCATTCGCTGATGAGGTCTCGCCCATCTGTGCGGCGCCCTTTCAAGGAACTGTGCTCAGGATCCTCAGTGGTGTTTGTCATGAACTCTCGTCTACCGGCACCTAATACCACCTGGAGAGAGAGAGAGAGAGAGAGAGAGAGAGAGAGAGAGAGAGAGAGAGAGAGAGAGAGAGAGAGAGAGAGAGAGAGAGACTGAAATTAGTTGCACTATGATTAAAAGGTTCTTGTGCAATCGGTAGAAAGTGGTGTTTGGCCATGCTTATGTCACGTGACTATGTAATGACACCAACCTTGAAGTCTGCAGCCCTCTCAATGAACTGAGCTGCTATATCGACACAGTCTCCATCTGCGGAGCTTTCCCAGTCCCTTTCAGGGACATGGGCGTACACAGCGGCTGGCGATGCGTGTGTGATCCTAGTTGTAGTTACTATGCCAACAGCTTTGCCTAGAAGGTGAACAAACCAAACGACAATCTCATAATGTAAATATTGATGCTGAAATATATTTTGTGACCAATCGATCAGCAAAAGTCAACGTTTGACAATGCTTTATCTGACGACTGATAATATAGAACTTGAACTTGTTCATCGAATACGGAACCATTGCTTGGCCTCACGACTGATCTCAGTGAGAGAGAGTGTATGACCTTGGCTGTAAGTTATTTACATAGTATTATGACTGTGCCGGATACCGACAGCATAATGAACGCAGTAACAAGACTTATTTCAACTGAAATTTGAAAAGAAACAAAAATATAAATTGTCGATTGCCCATGCCATGTTTATATTATTAACATATATTGTTCTAGACCCAAGCCAGGAATAAATCAAAACGATATTTAACAACTCAATATGATAAGCGATAACGATAGAACAAGAATATGAAGGCAGCATGAAGATTTCTGCTGTGAGAAGAATTTGTCACTGGATGGATTTTTAACTGTGCGAATAAGTTCCACATGTTGTAGATCAAGTGCCTGTGTTTCTGATGCCACTATTCTCATAGTCCAAATCGGGTGGAAATTTACAGCGTCCGTATGCTAAAATATCGGGAAATGAATCAATGTAGTACAGGGATTGTACATCTGGACGTGTGCTAATCAGCAAAATTTTTTTCTCGAGAAATCTCATGTGATGTCTACCTTGACGGACAGCTATGGTGGGCACCGATTCGATTTCTGCATTCTTGGCGGAGTCGCAGTCGGATCTGACCGCGGAATCGTCCAAGCCGATCACGCCGTACCTGGTCTTGATTCCGCTCAAGACAGCAGTTGCCGTACCGGCGGAGTCAGGCACCTGGTAGTCGGTGTTGTAGGTCTGTAAAATTGAACATACAGAAATTTTAAAGGCAATGAAAGGATGGTAACGGAATTAAATGGAATACTATATCCATACACCCTAGAATCGAAGCTTTATTTTACAAAAAAGCATTCCAAAAGATATTTCTATCTATTTTTCTATCTATCCATCTATTTTCTATCTATCTATCTATCTATCTATCTATCTATCTATCTTTCTATCCACACACATATACTGTATATGAATAATATCAAATAATAACTAATTACTTCTGAAGTGGAAGGTAGACTTTTTAGTCGACATTCACATTCAGCTCAAGACACCTTTTTTATGATTGATGATGTTTACGCTGTGTTAGTACATATAGATACGAGTGTTGACAATGTTTCTCCATACAGGAGCAGCTAACTTCCACATGGTTCTTGTTTAACATTTTGGTGGAAGTTCACGAGAAATTCTTGCCATGAAGGCAGACTGTTAAATTATATATCATGCGATATCATGTTTCATCGATCTAAGCGACTTGACCTCTTGGTGACCTCGCAGGGAAAAAGGGGTGGGCTAGACTCTCCCACAGCCCGTCTTTGGCTCTATAGCCATGCACTGTGATTGCCTGCGCCAACTCGCTGGCCTGTACGTACTGGAGAAGGATACATAATGCGTTGGCATGAGAGATTCTATATATAGGTACGAGCTTGCTATGAGCAAAGTGGGAGGGAATGTTTTACTCATCACATGCTATGGCACATTTTCGACCAACCTTGATGAGACAAGCGCGTGGCATTTTCTCGAAAGTTAGTGAGTTTTCTTCACCGGTCCCACCATCCAGTTGACCTTTGTAGATCCTTGCCGATACAATAGTAGGAATTCCCATGCCATCTCCAAGAAACACTATCACATTCTTTGCTGTGTTAGTATTTAGTTTTTCTAGCTCCAACGCCCTCTCCAAGTCCTCTTTGGCCCATCGGTTCCATTCCTCGGCGGCTGGAAAAACAAACTACAATGTACATTTCTATGTTTGTCAGACATGGCTTGTTTCAATAATTTACGGAGCAGTAATTCACACTGATGCCAACTAAGCCTTAATGAATTATGATTGTTAGCGCGCAGAGTTATCAGTGATTTAAATGTAACTGTTTACTTGATATTGAATGATATCAAGACAATGTGTGCAGTTGCGTAAATATGCGGGTTTACTTTCATTGTTAACACTGGTAAAGGAATGATCGGTAAAAATTACTGAAAGAAACATTTCGAAAATCATTTAGACAGCGAGTTGATTTTAGAGGCGAGTCATTTGATTTGGGGGGGGGGGCAATTTTTTTCACCCATCCTGACTTTATTTCAAAGTTACACTAGCTTCAGAGATGAATTCAGAGATACATTTAGTTAAGTCGTGTCCCTGTTTGATGTACAGCGCGTGTCTATAAAATGCATGAGGGGATAACTGGTCTTTACAATGCTGCAAGCTAGCCACTGCCTTCCGTACTCCTTATTTTCCATCAATCCATCATGGCATATATTATGGTATAGGGGTACTAAATTTGGAAATGACCAGGACTGGTGTTTAGTGTGTGGGTGCATCACGTGGGCCTTCCCAAAACAGATCCTGACACTTCTTGATTATTAGATATGTATGAATCATGAAAAACGTTACCTACATATCTGAAATTCCCAATAACTTTTTGTCTTTATTTTTTATTGATAGTCATAAATCTTCCCAGAAACAGTTTATGTAGATCTTTTGAAATTCACTTTGCTGGTTCCTACAGATGTTCATGTTGTGACAAAATTAGCTGTGTTGATTTTAAGACAGCTAGATCCGATATCAAAAAATCTGCAGAAAATTCCTTCTGATTGCCTGAGGTTCGAACTTTGGTTTTCAGATACCGAACATTCCAATAAATTTACTGTTTTACAAAACGTTGACAGAAAAGGTGCAGGTTTTTATAAGCTTTAATCTCTGAGCAAATTGACTAACTGTGCACAAATTTCAAAGGAGAATACAGGACTAAAATCACATAAACAACCACTAATGCGAGAACCAAGGGTTTTAAGACTGTCCCTTTAAATGGAAATTCAAAAGGACAAAGTCGCCCCTTTTACCTTTTCCTGAAGTACAATTAGCTTTTTCTTGGTAAGTAAGTTAACAGACTAAGTGAGTGTACAGCCTTTAAGCAATTTTTTCCATGTCCGCTGAGTAGACAAGTTTTTCCTATAAATGGACACCAACATTTTTTTCTAAAATCTTCCAGCCCTACCGCTACAAATCAAATGGTCCATCCCTTAGTATTTCTATATGTGTTGTACAGTACTGAGAGATGGCACCCCGGAACTATTTTCACGCAATGCTTATCGAACAAAAGATAGCAGTCTTACCATTACAAAGTTGACATGATAAGATGTGAATCTTTTATCAGTTGGGGCAAAAAACTCGTACTTAACCTTTAGAACAATGAGGTAGTGGTTACTGGGGAGTAAATTTTCGGTATAAAATTAATACGCCATTGTTTTGAATGATAAAAATGAGATTTTATCCATACACACATTTGACTGTCTTGGCTATACGTGTCCGATTTCGTAGAGTTTGCCAATAATTTGGCTGATAACATGCTCGGAGGACAGACTTGTCGAGTATTGAAAATCATACAAGTTGACGTGTCGGCTTAAGTAGCTCTGCAAAAGAAGCAAAAAATGGACCCTCTGTTGTACATCAACACAAAGCACATCACCAGGTCCTGGAGGACTAATGGCTATCTCTCCGTTGAAAGGTCTTTACGCCTGGAGAGCATTCGACATTGTTCTTCGAAAATGATGTCATTATTTTCATTTTTCTCAGGACCACCTGTGGATAGTCTCACTTTGAAAAGTCACTCACTTTAGTCATATGTCCCCGATATTGTAATCTATCTTGATCTGACTTTCGTTCTGTAGGTCACATAATGCTGACGTTACTCCGGCACAATTACACGCAGAGTGGTTAACACTTCATTCAAACGCGGACTAATGACAGAAAATGTCAGACGGGCAGCGACAGACCACAAGCGTGTGCGTATTAGACATTAAAGACCAAACAAATACAAGGTTACGTACCCAGAGTGATGTATTTTTAAAGGTCAACTCCATTGCCGTTTGTGTTTGTTTTCTCTAGAAATTTACATGAAATGCCACACAACCCGAGATGACTCGCGGTGCGGTGAAACAAAATGTACAACGTGTTTATACATGGAACGGAATGGTTTATCCTCAGTGGGGCATGCTGTGTAATATTTTTCACGTGACGTCTTGCTTTGGGGCCAACCGCCAATCCCTATAGGCCTTGCTGAGTACCATGGCTACGTAAGCCATGGCATGGATTGTAAGGTGACACAAGTGAAACTATGTCATAAATAGTGACTTCTCCACAGAATTGAGACAAGCGGCATTCGTCGAAAATATACAGTTCCGAAGAAATATTAGCGTGGCGATACCAAAGTTGGCTACTTGCTACGTGCGTGGCAATAGACTCTCCGATCTTTTTCATACCCGTTTGATAATCTCTATCCCAACTGTGTATACCGTTTAGGTTTCATTAGAGTGTACTAAAGTGAACTGTTCCGGAAGCATATGCCTCCAACGGTCCCACAAAGCGTTGCCCACAAAAATGTTTTCATACAATACTGACCTTTTTCTGGACAACACGACCAAAAACAGACTGGACCCTACTTAGACTTTACTTGAGTCAACTTGACCTTTAACCCTTGACAGATGTATACCGCACGTCGGAAGTAAATACTAAAAACGTTCGCTCAAAATTTCAGAAATGAAACTTTCGGCCATACTCTTACCAACTCAAGAATATAAATCAGTACCCGACAAATTACCCGACATGCAATTCAAAATGTTCGCCATGTGTTAACTCTATGGCGAAAAAATTAAATTTTCCTTCAGAAAAAACTAAGACCGTGAAAATATTTTTTACTCCAGGAACTTTTAAAACGAGCCCTTGCAAGTGGTAGATCAGAAAAGAATTGCAAAAATTTGGGAGTTCGAATATCTGTCCCCGAGGGGCGTTCTGCTTGATTAAATTTGTGATTATGATTTGTGATTCCAACATACTAGTATTGTGTGAGTTATTTTATATCTTCTTATAAACAAACCATTGCAATGCGTATAGTTGATATCCCATGAGACAAAAGTCAAAAGAGTAACTGCTCCGTTAGGTCTGCAGGGATAACTGCTCGTTTCGGCACTGTGACATTTTACGGCCCGAGTCATTTCGACCCCTTTTTTCTAGCCCCAAGTCTTCTCAGCACTGGGACCCAAGAAGTTTCGGCACAGCTGTTTCCGATATTTAAATGTGTGGTTTCATTCAACTGTTCATATGCTAATAGTGTTTTGCGGAACATTATATAACTTGTACAATGTCTCTGCTAACCCTTTCAAGCGCGGCAGTCAAGGTCTATGCGTAAGCTTTGCCTTTAAACCTGCAGCTGCGTGGAACTACTGTCGTTATCACTGATGACATTGTAGGCTACACGTATGCGTTCTGAAAAAATAGTTTGACTAGAATTTACTGTTCGCCTGGTGTGACGATCACGGTTTTACAGTGTTTTTCATATCGGTCCCACAACTCAGAGTGTGAAGACCGTGGAGCTGAGATATACATGTTGCTTGTGATGTACATGATCGGGTTGGGTACCAAAACATATTTCAAAGTCACCGATTCATTAAATCAGCAGGGGGTGAGTCTGTCTAGACATAAAACTGATGATTCAGTCGACTACACTTGATATACAGCGTAGCTGTTAGAAGATTTTATTCTCAGCTAAAACTACACTACTCATGTTCATAAAACAATTGCTCAAAATCATGTCGAAGTGTTTGGATTTTAACTCACACGATAATGTGAGGTCAAGTGCAATAAAATGCATGGTGTTGCAACTTTAAGTTGGTCTTATTAAAACAGTTGCATAGTATATCAAGTGCAATCAACCGTACAGCTATCTGGCAAGACAGCTGGTTTAGTGCAATTAATCATTGAGCTGGTGACTCTAAATTGGTGTAGTGATACCAAAAAGCAACAATAAATAGAGTTGTGGTACTAATCTAAAGTGCACTGTATTGTAGCCTATTTGGTACGGTTATCGGTACGCTTGGTTACTCAAGGCAATTTCAGCAAGAAATTGGGAAATACAGCCGGAAAATAAGGAACCGAAACAACTTGGGCCGTAATGGTTAAGTGCCGAAATGTTTAGAAACCTCTGCAGCTCTGTAGATGAACCATCCAAAAAAGAATATTCACGATACAACCATTTGATTTCAATACAAAGGTACCCAATTATGTTACAATCGCCCCTAAATAAGTACAAAGCGCATTTTACCCTTATTTTAGAAAATTCCATATGTTTTAGTGTTTTTTTTCATGGTTTACTTACGAATATCGCATGAAAGTCGAGAGTTCTAAAGGGTCAAAGTTTACAGTGAACGCTACCATGTCCCTGCTTTACCTTACTAATGGCAATTAAAATGACGAGCAACCTTGTCACTTCGGAGATTGTCTTCCACTGTGTAGTGTCTAAATCCGTCGACTTCATGTAACGGTTTTGATGTATGTTTACAAGCGTGACGTCCCAGAATGTCACTGCAAGTGAGTGGATCATGACCTCTAAAGTAAACCTCATCATGGTGCTTTGGCAAAGTTTCAGGGTCGAGCTGTACGGGGTGTGGGGTCCAGTTAACTTGACGCGGGGTCTACTTGACCATGGAGGTACCAGAAGATGGCCAAACTGACTACATTTGTAAAGGCGAAGCAAGTCTATGTCTGGGGTCTATGTGCAATGGTTTTGCTTTGTTTCTCCCAAGGACTTGGTATGGTGGCATGCAGGGCCAATAAAATGTAAACCTGCAGTGATAAGACTAGTATGTAAACACTCCCTACTCTGAAATGTCGAACACAGATATAATACTGGTACAGTGTACCGTAAGCGGCAGACCTTTGGTTCTGTCAGACTCAAACAAGCTATGGAAGTCAACGTGACAAAGCGCTGGTGGGCCACATGATAGGCGAACCCGAACGTGCTTAACTGTCAGGCTTTGCTTACCTTGTGGAACGCCTCGACCGATGAAACAGATGCTGCATAGTGTGAAAAGAAATCCTACGCGAATGAACACTGTCGCTACCATGATGCTGCTGTTCTGCCAAAAATTGCTCTTTATCAGGGTAGTAAAATATTGATTTGGACTCACTCACGAGGGTCATTTGAATATTTAAGTACGTGATTCATGAGTATGCGCCAATTTTAGCATATTCTTATTTTTAAATTTGAACAACTGAAATGAGGTCCTCCTTTTGGCGGAAAGTGTTGGGTCACATCGTATTAAGGAATTGCCTGAAATATTCATAAAAATGCAAACGGTCAGCTACACCGCCTGGCATTGTTTTCGCTCTGTCTCAGCGGTCAGTGTTACTGGTCAATGTATATTCAGCAACCATAAGGGACCACACAGAAATTACAGGGGGCGTAGGAGCGTGATTTTTGGGTGTGGGTCGCCATTTTTTCGCGCAAGGTTTTTTGAAGGGCCGTAAAATTTCACGCACGCCTTTTGGGGAGAGTCACGATTTTTTGCGCAACCATCAGAATGCAAGATGTGGCTGATATGGTGCTTCGCCCTAAATTTCAAAATCATAATGCATGAGTTTCTACGGCACAAACTATTAACATTTTCCACTACAAAACAAACTATATCTGTACGTTAATTGACGTTATTGCACTGTGCTTGAAGTCGGAGGAAAAGTGCATGTGTGACGAGAAATTGGGATTTCATCGAAAATGTTGATTCTCTATTCATGGCGGTCTATGAGAAAACTATGAATAATATTTTTACAAAGCAAAACCATCAATATCAGTGCATTTATAAATGTTACATAATTGATATATTTTTAATTCTCTAGAATAGGTCAACTTGGTTACAACTTCATATGTGTACAAGAAATTTTGTTTTTTAAATTTCACTAAAATGTTGACCTACTATACATGGTTGTCTATGGGAAAACTATGATTTTTTCCCAGTTTAAAACTAGCAATATCTGTGTGTTTATAGATGTTTGATAAGGGATATAAATGGTTAGAATATGGTGTTTGGAAATGCAGATGTGAACAACAGATATATTAGTGGAATTTCACTAAAAATATTAATGCACTTCTCACAGTAGTCTGGGATAAACTATTAAACATTTCCCCTATAAAAGGTGCCTTCCTATATCACCTACATGTCTATATTGTTAAATGGTGACTTTTAGGCTGCAATAAGTTTTCCCGTGTTGAAGATTGGCACATGCGCACTGTGCTAAATAATCACAAGCCAAAGTATGATTGAATGTAAACATTAGAAGTATTGTCCCTTTTAATTTTGAATAGCCGATTGTACTTTAATATGAACTGAGAAATGTGATCTCTTTTTCATCAAATTAAGTAAAACCTTGCATAAAAGTGATTATTTGTAAAGGTTCAAAGCATTTTTCGAAAGTTCAAAGGTCAAACGAGAAATTATTTACTAATTACATGGACTGTGACACGCAGGGGAGTGACGCTGTTTTTTGAGCATAATATGGGGGAGGTCACTATTTTTCACGTAACACTTTTGAAGGGTGACTGTTTTCGAGCATCGTCATTTGAAAAAACCTCCCGTCCTGTACTCTTTGTCCAGACCCTTAAGAGATTAGATAACTCGTTCCCCACACAGTGCGCATGTGCATATCTTCAACACGGAGAAAATCATCGGCAGGGTAGTAAAATCGCTCACCCTAAGGCGGCAGCATTTTCTTACAGTGTGAGCATACGATAGAAGCAAAATAACAAGACAACGGGCAATCACCTGGTGGTCAATTTGAACTTTTCGACCATGGTTCATACGGTTACGACAAAGATCGTGTTGACCTTTGGCAGGGCGTCCAGACTTGGTTACGAGTCCGATTTATCCTAGTCCAAGAACGTTGTTCATGTCAGGTCGCTGCGAGGCACTGACTGTGACTTAGCCCCTCAAACCAGAGAGTCCGTCCACCAGATGAAGATAAACGTTAACCTTTAGTCGGGTACAATGGTAGTTTGTGCTTGTATCAGTTATGAACGCAGCATCGCCCAGGAGAACCTCGAGCTCCCGAATACAGCAGGATAAAAAACCTTGATCTTGACATCGATGAAAATGAGTCTTTTGGAAAAGTTCTTGCAAAATGGACAACTGAACAACCTTTACGGACATTGATGACATGACAGACGAATGTAAAATAATACAAAAAAACTGCTCGCTCTCTCTCTCTCTCTCTCTCTCTCTCTCTCTCTCTCTCTCTCTCTCTCTCTCTCTCTCTGAGTAGAGAACGGGGACAGATATTCCTGAAAGATCATCGATGACACCGCGTTCAGTGACTCGCAAACCAGGTTAAAAGTCTGCTTTTAAATCTCTTCTTTTACTGATGAGCCTTGCATAACGTTCAGACAGCACTCCAATTCATTCCTTTCTTAGAAGCGATTGCATTTTTCACCCTTATTTTATACAACCATAAGCTGAAGCCCACATGACCCAGACGTGAGATCTATGGAGTAGACACTTGATTACGAGCTTTGCAGAGTACTTAAGTGATGTAGTGATTCGCTGAGAGCGTGAACCCCACAAATGAGCTCACCTTCAATGGTCAGCACGTGGAATCCCCATGGTTTGCACCCGGGGTTTTCACGCTCTGTACACGTAATACACTGAGTGGAATATAATAGTCTCCGGTCAAAGAACAGAAAAAATATCATTAAACAGTGTTGCGTTTGCCTGTTTGAATCAGACACGAAAAACATAACTTTAAACTGATAAAGTATAAAGCGACACTACTATGGCAGACAGAGAATTGACTGAGATGTACAAAGTATAGAAAATCTTAAAGCTTGGCTACAGTCGCTGTCTAGGTGACCACGGTTCAACTCAGGTGATCGTAACCTGGGATAAACTTTTGAACGTTTTCCCCTGTAAAACTTGCTATCTCATCTAGACAAGTCTATGTTGTCATATAGTGGCTTTTAGGCTGTAATAAGTTTCCCCGTGTTAAAGATTGGCACTTGCGCGCTGTGCTGAACAATTACAAATCAAACTATGATTGAATGTAAACAGAGCTATTGTCCCTTTCAATTTTGAATAGCCAATTGTACTTTAAATAGTTGAGAGAAATATAAATTACGAAATGTGATCTCTTTTTCATCGAATTAAGTACCACCTTGCATAAAAGTGACTATTTAGGGACGGTTCAGAATTTACTTCTAGGGGGGGTGGAGGATTTTCTGGGGGCCACCCATTTTTCCCAAGAAAATTTAGGGGGGGCAGACAAAAATACCACAATCTTTTAGGGGGGGCCAAGAAAAAAAACATCAATTCAATATTCGCCAAGAATTTCTGATCTCTACAAAAGAGAACCATAGACGCTACCTGGGTGACAGATAAACTCAACATGTTTAGTTAAACTCCTTTAGCTGCCAAATTCGGTAATATTCACAGTGGTTTGTTTTATGCATCTACTGCAGTATCTTGTTCTCCTCCCTGAAGCGTCATGAAATGTCCAGTATTTAGCATGTCAACACAAACCATACAGTGAACAGTCAGGGTTGTTTTTGTTGAAAAGAGATCTCGGATCAAGTCCAGACTAGAATTCATTTATCAACAATAACAATGGTCATTTATGTTCACACTGGTATGTTGCTAAATACAGCATTGGGTGTTCTATGTAGTGATAGAATAACAAACAAATGCTGATACACAGAGATGAACATTAAACAAATGCTAAAAATTACAGCAAATGTCTTTTTAAGGTCGGGTTTACCTTGTAGTTTGTAAAGCAGTTGAAAGTTGCATGATAAAGAAGTGTTAATTTATGCAAATGTATGCAAATCACCCTATTTCTTGGCTTCTTTTGCCTCTCAATTTCAAAATTTCCAAAGAATTTAACTCCACTCCGGCTGGGTCAAATTTTCTGAAATTTCACATTATGTTTTTTAAATGATATATAACAAAACGACTATCAATTGGTTTGTTTGGCAATAAAGCTCTTACATTTTTAATAAGAGGCATTTTAATTTTGCTGATCATGATTTTAATCAATTATTAGATTGTCAGTCTTAAACTCTTACAATTTTAAAATGAGGATGGACAATGCCAAATAAAATATTGTTTTTTTTTCTACATACCGGTATACTCTCCTTTCAAGTGAAATATTACATTTCAGAAAATACTGTCTAGTTTTTGACTTAAATTAATTTTTATCATTAATACCAAAATTGAGTTTTTTTACCCAAAATATACACCCACTTCATCCTTTGAGTAAACTACTGCTACCATACTAAACTTTGGAGTCTCTGCTTTTTGAAATATGTGGTATGAGGGGGTTTCCTTGTCATCTTTGATGAGAAATATTGCTTTGAAAAAAAGTGTGTTGGCAACATGCAGCTCCACCTTAATTCAAAACAAAACGACTTGCTACTCTGCCACTTCTTAAAGTAACATGGCCATGTTGGTTCTCTTGGATTTTGTCAGTGTCAGTGTCTGTGTCACTATCATATTCAGAACCACACCATCATCATCACTCTCAATGACTCCATTGACAGAGGTTTCCAATTCAGAGTCACTGCTATCTGACTCTGACTCATCTGTGACATAAGTTGTTACAATATCTTTCCCTGGCAGTTTTCTTAAATTGAATGAAGGTTGTGCATGTATATGTGCGGTTATAATTTGAACTTTTCAGCTTTCAATTTGTTTTGTTTTGCTAATTTATGTTTATCAAGGTATTTATCTAATTCTTTTACGTTTAAATTTTGAAGTTTCCCACTCAAGAGCAACTTTTCTGCTCCTTTTTTCTATGTTTCATTCTCATCAATTTTACCCTTTCTAAATTTTTTAAATGTTCTACATAACTTTTTACAGTGCTTACATCTACTATAAACTATTTTGAAAATAAATTTATGGCCGTCTCATCTTCAAGTTGCTTTTCAGTGAATAGTTTTTAAATTTTGAAAATAAAAGTATTATGTATTACTGTCAAAAATATATGGTGAAAAATTTACAAAAGCGTTGATTTCCAACAATCCTGTATGTGCATCCAGAAGATCATGTGGCACTGCTTGCTATGGTGTCAGATTGTTGAAATATTGTGTACACAAGAAATTTGCTGTAGTCCAAGAAGTGATTTCAGCGCGTATGAGGCTAGGAGAAATGTGGATAAGCTTACACATTGTGTATTGATGCTAATACTTTTGTGTCCCATTCATTCTGATATGTATAATAAAAGATTTCTCAGTGGTGGCCGGCAGAAAAGGCAAAATGACAAATTAACATGTATTGTTTCGTGTCATCTGAAAACATGCGCATCATGACTATTTTAAATTAAAGTTTGCTAAAAAAAATTGAAATATGAATGCTCTGTCAATTTTGAAAAATACTGCTGACAAAATTTGAACTTTGACTTACACAGAGTTATCTGCATTTTAATATGAACATTGTATTGTGAATGGAATGAGCAGAATAACATGTGAATTCATGTTTGGATAAGGTGTTTTGTTCAAGAAATGTTGTAAAATATTCCTTAGCATTGTTGCTTTCAGTGGCAGCTACTTGGTTTTATGACAACCAAATTAGAAAAAAAGAGAACATTAAAAACAAGTTGGCTTTCACCAATTTTAATTACTAATGTTTAAAACTTTCACCGTGAGTCTGCAAATATTCAGCATCATCAAATGAAAATGTATGCTGAACTTGTGCATGTACATGTACATCTCTTTTTCCAGAAATATCTGGATATCTGCAAATGATCATGGTACCATTAAGCTTCAAGATATATATCACTTTGCCAATCATCTGCTCCTCTGATTTTCTGTTCACCATTTCTAACTGACATCTTTGCTTGTCTTTGTGTGCATCATATGTATCAGTGAGACATAACGAAAAAAGTATTCATATTTAGTAATTAACTTTTCTTCAGAAATTTACAACCAGATATGTTTATTGCTACCCTTTCCAAAAGTGTGCCACTTGCAGTCCCTGCAAACCATTCTTTTTATAGTCACATAACCCTGAAATGATTTGTTATATCATCGATTAAATGTCCACTACAGTTCCTGCAACTTGTTAGACTGGATATGTCTATAGTGTATAAGCATGCTAGTATATATTAGGGGGGGGGGGCATGGAAAAAAAACAGGAAAGATGAGGGGGCCCATAGATTTTTTCTATAATTTACTAGTGGGGGCGTGGAAAAAAATCACCCAGAAAATAGAAAATCCTCCACCCTCCCCCTGGAAGTAAATTCTGAATCGTCCCTTATAAAGGTTCAAAGCATTTTTTGAAAGTTCTAAGGTCAAACGAGAAATTATATATCAATTACATGGACTATTACTATATACCTAATTAAAAAATACAAGTCTGAGTATGACTATATGACATTGACATATTGGTTGCTGAGATTGCCTTTTTGTAGCACGTGAAATCCTTATGGTGAGCACACCGTGTACACGTAACACCCCTGAGCTGAATATGTGGGTCTCCGGTCTATTAAAAGAGAAAATATTAATTGTGTTCCGTTTGCCTGTATGAAAGAGACACACACAAAAACAGAACTTCACACTAAAACGTATAACGCGACACTACTACGGCAGACAGAATGGGCTAAGATGTACCAAGTATATAAAATCTTTAAGGTTGGCTACAGTTGCTGTCTATAGGTGAGCACGACTAAGTTTCCGCATTATCCTTGCGACGGGTTTTCCTCGATCCTTGTACAGAGGGATAAGCGTCTTCAATTATGCCCCCCGCTGTATTGTTTTGCCTTTATCTTATATCACAGACAAATAGAAACACTGCGTTTATATTTGTCTGTGCTTATATGTGTTTCCCACTACAGTGGGAGACCCATTTCTTGTCACTGCTTGTTTCTTCCATAGACCCTCGAGAAAAAAATGTTACACAGTAAAGATTCTAATTTAAATGAAAAACGGAATAATGTAATTTTAATTTTACCAAATTGCCATTATTACACAAAACATTTCAGAAATTAAACGTTTATTTGATGAAATATTTTAGCGTTTCAGTATTGTCAATTTTGTAAAACTTTTTAATGTAGCCAGGATTTCCCAATTTGCGTACTCTCTCATGATCTTCATTTTTGTGTTCTTCGGCAGGTGCTGTTGACCCGGCCACAACTCAAGTCGGCTTTGAATGATAAATCAAAAACGTCCACTGATGCGTTTTAAATGACTCTATACATGTTTATTTTTTTCTTTGCGTGCATCCCTAATAAATATGCGGCTATGATTGGGGGACTTAAAATTTTTTGATCATATAGGCGGGGGACATGAAAATTTTTGAGGGTATAGAGGGGGTCTGAAAAAATAAGATTTCAATCGCGTTTACTCCAGACCCCCCCCCCCCCTCACCGTTATTTGTGAACGTAGCCTTAATTATGCATCTGGATCAAGTGAGTTTAGGTAATCTGTGAACTGTTTGGCAAAGAAACCATCACGAATGGGGTGGAGGCAGATGTTCGAATGCTCCCATAAACAATGACTTACAATTCGTGAAACACGCGAACCCCTTGCTGCCCATCAATTTTTAAATAAAGTGCTCCGTCATATGCAAAATTATGTACATAAACTTCATATGGACCTTTGCAAAAGTTTTAAATTTTGACTGACATGTTCTGACGTGATTTCCTGTCAAGAGGTGAGTTATTTTCTATTACATGTATTTCTAGTTCATGTATTTCTATCTGAAATATATCATTTAATATTGTCGTGACGTCATGAGACATAAGTTCTTCATCCTCTTGTACTCGTTTGTATTCTGTACATTCCAAAAATGTGTTGGAAGCTAATGATGTACCTTTCCCCCACTGATGCAGAATGGATACTGGCAAGTCATCTGTTTGGCACATTTGTATGTTATCGACCCACCACAGCTGACTGCCTAAAATCGGGTCAAAAGCGGAATGTTTCGTAATAAAACACGGGAAATGTAACTTTCATAGAAGACTTTGCTTTCTTGCAGAAACATCAGCCTTCAAATGCACACAACACACTGAGTACAATATTAAATGCTGTTGACAACTGGATGCCCGGGCTACGAAAATACGGCTGTCAAAAAAAAGAACTAAAAAAAAATCGCAACATAAAAAAATCGGGCTATATATTCATATAAAGGCACCGTAAACATTGTGCACGTCGACATAATTTTGGGAGTCGAATAGAATATAATTAAATGATGGAAAAAATTGTAAAAAAACTAAAGTAGCTCAATACCTGCCAGGAAACGTATGCCGGCAAGCAGGCAAACTCCTATGCTGCCATTCAGCTAAGTTAGCCTTGTCTTGCATGATTAATAAACAAATCAAAACAAATGCTAATATAATAATGTTACAATGTAATTTGGCGTGACATCGTCAGCATATTCCGATGTCTTATGTCAACACCTGAGTTACACAATGAACATAACTTCCCTGTACAGCAGGATTCACAACATGCGAGGCCGCTATCGTGTCACCATAAATCTGACAAATACATGAATGTTGATAATGAAATTGTCAGATCGACGAGCATAAATAAACAGATTTATAGTTTATGTGCTTGTACTCATTTAAATCCTTCTCTTGTTATAAAAGACAGAATGGAAATGTTAATTGGCTAACAAGTTGCGATACATGTAATAGCCATTAAACTGGCACCGGAGAACACTGCTCACAGCCAGCCAGAGGAAAGGAGAGCACAGAGCGCCCTCCATCGACGGTTCGTGTCAAATCCGTTCAGTTATTTTTACCGATGATTTGTTGAAGTTTCACAGGCCAGTATATTGAATGTGGTCACAATATCATTATTGACATAAACGTAACATTCCTTAGTCCCGATTCCATGCACACGAAGCCGACAGTTATTTACGTATTTGTTATTTTGAACTCGAACACAGGTATGATACACTTTAAAACCATATACAGCCGCACACTGCAAAGAGGAGGATTTAGTAAAAAGAAAGAGAATAAGTGACAAACAAACAGGATGAAACATGGAATTAGAAGCAAACATTATACAAAATATCGATCACTTTAGAGTTATCTGCTTATGAGATCATTCTTACATGACAAAAAAACCAGCTACTATATCTATTTCACATACGTTTGTAGTATTCTTGGGTTTTTGAGTATGGTGTCCCTGAGGTCGCTCGGTGTTTGGTATACCGGTACTGCTGCTAAAACGACGACGTTCAGCTTGAAAGTTTAGAAGAATATCTTGGCTGCTTGCATTACAAAAATCTCCAGCGAGACATAAGACCTGAGCGACTCACTGTGCCTGTAATAAATTTGGAGAGGAGAAAGAAAATGGAAATTGACGTCAATTGAAAAGTTGAGTAGCATTATATATATATATATATATATATATATATATATATATATATATATATATATATATATATATATATATATATATGTATATATATGTTTGTCATTCATTAACTTTTAATAGCAAAAAGGACAAGTGGTATCTCGGTGTTGTTCATTTATTTTGTCATTTTTGAAAGTACTGTCAATCAAGGAAACGAATTACTGGGATAGCTCGACTTGATCAGACTTGATCAACACCATATTTTCAAACTTTACCACTGGTAATCTTCTGCTAAACGCATAGTGGATAGGTTTAACTTTGGGATTCAGATCGCAATTAAGAAAACTATACAAGTACCCGTCCTAATTTCAGAACAATGCCATTTCTGAACAAACTGGCAGGCTATCTTAGTTCACGCACCGTATCATCGATAACACCGATAACATCGATAACATAGCTCCAGGGCCTAGTCGCTTCTGTCCCCGGTGTTCGACCTCTGACATATGGTTATGTCAACAAATGCTGCGTGACAAGCCTTCAACAGATCCACTTTATCGATACCAGCTTGAGATAATAAATCAAGATAATGTTAATGTGATTTTAATGTATCAAAATCAAATAATGTGAAGAGCGTGCAAATAATGTCACGTGATCGATTTTATGTTAAAGTTAGATGTTTAACCTTGAAACAGACAGTTATTTCTGAACAAGCATGACTTTCTGGACATTTTGTTTACTTTTGACTACTTAAGCTGAGGTGACTATACGCATCAAGATCTCACGAATTTATTTGGTATGTGTTTACTTGTCTGTTTATGTTTTGTTTGCCTGTTTAAAACGAAAGATGACTTTGTCAAGACACTTAAGGGACGAAAATGAATTCAGAGGCTGCAGCATTTCTATTGGCTGCGTGGCGGGGTTGGCCTTTTGATAACTGGCATAGACGCAGCCTACCCAATCACAGACAGCTGCGTTTCCACAGCTACATTTCTTTGTAGTGAGCTTTTGAAGAAATAGAACATCTAAAAAACCTGCAAAACCCATACAAAATTAAACAGATGAAAATTTCAAATAAGGAAAAGACTACCGTGATACTAAATAATTGTTTATCCGAGCTGAAGATGTCGACGTAATACGTATACGCTCCGTTAAATTACATTGTTAAGTCTTTAGAATATAAGCCAGAATAGAAGCACACTGACACGCTGGTTATTTCCTCTAGACTCAGATGTGTTTTTTGCATCTTCAGGTACATCTAAAGAGAGTGATGAAATGTACAGATCTCAGTATACTTGTAAATTGCAAGTCAAATGTATTCTTAATATGCCTACGTATCAGTACAAAATGTACGCTTATGACCAGAACTCCGCATATTTCTGTAAAATCTTTAACAGTTGAAAACTCACCTCTGACAGTTTAATCACCGTTATGTCAAGTAACGTTTACGATTCTACCAGGAAACTTGACAGGAAGGATTTTTTTTCTTTCACAGAGGGATGGGTCAAGACATGTTCATAGTATCACCGACGCCTTACCTGTATCAACGCCTGTGACATTTGGTCGGGTACCGTTGTTTCTAAAGGATTCTCCGACCCCCTTTCCGCTTGGTCCGTTAGCGTAACTGATGGTCGTGCAAGGCAGGCCGTGTACTGCTACGTCACCGGTTTTCCCTGGCAAGACGAAAGAGCCATTTACATCAGGGGCAAATACTCTTAAGTACCGAATGTCTGTATGTCCTTACAAACCTCTGGTAACTTCATCGAAACTTTGTTGTACGTTCTAATAAATCATCAATCTGAGAAGAAGTGGCACATTAAAAGACATGACTAGTAAATATAGATGTGTTCGGCAATTAAAACAATTTACTTATTTCAATTTCTACACGATTCTCTGTAATCAATAATTCATATCCACCTTGAAAGAGATTAAAAACGCAGAGTATAAACATAAATGTAAAACAACTCTGATTGCAATGTTCAATGTTCCCTTTTGACTAGTCTAATCACGGGGACTAGAAAACGTAAATTTCCGTATCCTTTGTCATGTTACTGAGTCCTCATTACGTTTGCTGCCGTCAATTCTCAGCGTTTCCAACGGTTTTAATCAGATAAGATTTTTACAAACCTACAAGGATACCTTTCAATTCCGTGTAAGTTTAGCGGGGAAAAATATCATAGGAATTTCTGCATTGTTCGTGTGGCTTCAGTTTCATTTTAAACATTTAGTAGAGACCAGTCCGGGCGGACCTGGCTTCTAACTCTACAGCCACTGTCTCAGGTCATCATTTTGCTCCATGTTCCTGACTGGAGTGGCAAGGTACAGGTGGTGTTATTGTATTCTACACGTCATACGTATCATTTGCATCAACGAGAGGGAAAAGTCATACAAATTGGTAATTGTATGAATATTACATAATAGACGTGTGAAACGATTGTTATTTTTAGTCCCCACGGACAACGTCCTAGGGGACATAGGTTTGGTCTCGTCCGTGTGTCCGTGCGTGCATGCATCCGTCCGTCTGTCAGTCCGTTCGCGCAAATTTCTCAGAGATGCCAGGAGCGATTTCATTCAAACTTGGTACAAGCATTAATTCCTATGTCATACATTTGCAAGTCGATTTGTTTTATGACACGATCCAATATGACCTCATGATAGCCATTTTATTAACCAAGTGGGGACTATGTCATTGACAGTGACTTTTTGAAAAAGAGCTGTTTCATGAGCGACTGCGCTAAATTTGATGAAACTTAGTACAGATGTTGGTCGCACAGAGCTCTAATAGCTCACAATGACATATGTCAGTATTGTGTCAATTAATTACTAATTTGTATATTGATAAATGTTTTTAATTAGGATGATGCCTAGAAATACTGCAACAAATTTGATGAAACCTGGCACAGATCTTTAGCACACAGTCCTATAATAGTGTGCAAAGATCTGTGTGAATTAAATGCTAATTTGCATATTTATGAACTTTCCTAATTAGAAGGCTACGTCCAGAAATATTGTATCAAATCTGATGAAACGTGGTACAGATGTTGATCTCTCCCATACTGTGATACTGTGTGAAGACATAAAGTAAGGAGTATCATGTAAATTAATTGGTAATTTGCATATTTAATCAATTTTCATAATTAGTGTGATATATCTAGAAATGCTGTATCAAATTTGATGGAATGTGGTACAGATGTTGATTTTCCAGTGGTGTAATGGCGTGCAAAGATATGTAGCAGTATCATGTCAATTAACTGCTAAGTTACATATTAAATAAATTTTCGTAATTAGGTGGATATGTCAAGAAATTGTTCATCAAAGTTCATGAATCTTGGTACAGATGTTGAGCTCACATTGCTTTAACAGTGAATAAAGACGTTTATCAGTGCAATGTTAATTAATTTTTAGTTTGCATATTTAATGAAGTTTCCTAATAACAGTGACAAATCCAGAAATACTGCATCAAATTTGATGAAACTTGGTACAGATGTTGATCGCACAGTGCTGTAATACATTTCGATGACACTTAGAGGTATCGTTTAAATTAATTGCTTATTTGCATACAGAATAAATTTTGTTTTTAGGTTGAATGTCCAGAAGCACTGCATCAAATTTTATGAAATGTGGTACAGGTGATAATCTGTCAGCGTTATAATAGGATGCAAAGATGTTTGGCATCATGTTTACTAATCACTAATTAACTTATTTAATGACCTTTTGTAATTAGGGTGGCAGCCCAGATTGGTTTTACGTTTTCACCATTATGAACTCATTCTCGGCCATAAAGCCCTGTCTATATTGCAGTATTTTTAATCACGGACCCAATTAATGAACAGGACTCTATTCTCTCCGATGACTTCTGATCAAAGTACCCATTAACAAGCGGGGACTGTGTCATCGACGATGACTTGTAAAACAGGTGTACGTGTTACTACATATCAAATGCTTCCAATGGTTTACCGTTTTTTATATTAGGTCGGACAAGCATATGCATCTGTCGTATTCAAACGAATTCAAAATTACGAATCACAAAACAATCGGCTCCCAATATCTGAATGTTTATGAGATGATGAGGACACTGAAACATAATTTGGCTTGGTTATACTAATGCTAAAGTCATATCGTGACTCAAATATGTCTTTGGTCTGCGTCACGGCATATTTGAAACAAAAAGAAACGGCGTTGAACTTGATAGTCTAGAAGAACAGTAAGGTTGCATGCATGACCACTCCTGCGACAAGACAGAGAACTTGGACAGCAGAAATTGAACTCATTGTAGCTGGAATAAAAAAATAGAAGAATTTTTCATTAAACGCCACCATCGCATAGAAACTTCATCTAGCAGTATAGGGATAGAACTTTTCAAGAAGGAATGCCTCCTACACCTAGGTGTATCACAATAATCAACATGTGGCACAATGACTTTCTTTGCACGCTACTTTACTGTTGAATGAGAAATGTGCTATAGTGAAGGAGGCATAGCGTATACTAATGTGTTCAACAGTTACGGAATAGAGCTAGTATATACGCGACAGAGTTACTACTGACAAACATGTGCAGCAGGTACTCACCTGCAGAAACACGGGAATCACATGCGTCTGTGTATTCCCCGAGACAAGCGGCGTACTTGATGACGTGAGCGATGTAGTTTTGTTCGTGGATGTTTTGAAACAAGTGAGAGTAAGGTCCGTCGGCGTGGAGTGAAATGTCTTCACCACCATGAGTTTCCGAGTTCAGAGGCAGGAGGGCTTGTTGCAGGTAATCTGGCGCTTCTGTGCAATAAAGACACATGATAAATGTAAATTCAACTTGAAATTACAGCGATGAATTCTGATTAAAATCCGTTGTAGAGATGGGTCCGTCTTTACGCTATCGTATTACGTTTTTTTGTGTCGTCCTCCCTCACTACATCTGAACCTACACCATAGGAAATCCCGTTTAAATCTCACACTTGATTGGTCAATTATGATGCCACACATACCAGATCACACACATATAGAGTCAGTCAAAAGTCATTGAACCTAGCTTCTCCTCGGCACACAGGCAAGATGACTATTATCAAACCAAACGGATGGGATACATAACAGCAGGGCGACTGATGAAGGGACCCCACTTTGGTCTGGGAACGCCGGTCCAATGTCTCACCATATTGAACACATCCACTCATTCACTAAGACCCGATATGTGAAGTAGCCTTCATTTCCTTTATAAACCTTCAACTTGATGATTGTTAGCGATTATAAAATCTGCGTTTCCAATAAAATTCTAAACTAACTATGGTTTGATTGAAACACGTCCAGTTGAAGGTTTACCGCGCTGCGGCTGTAACTCGGAATTTGGATTACTATGAGAGTGTAAGTCTGCAGCCTAATGTGCCGAGAAAGCCGCTATCTGATTGGTTGAGTACTGTACTTTGAAAAAACGAAATTCCCTATGGTGCAGGTTCAGATGTAGAATAAGTTGGGTACCGCACAAAAAGACCGTAACACGATAACATAAGAGGCCGACCCATCTCTACATCGGACTTTCATCAGATTTGTTTACAGTCCTTTAATATTTCTATGTTGCACAGCGACTCAACAACCATCAGACACGATTTCAAGGATAAGTAAGTATCGGCTTTGGGCCAGGGGTCACTCTTTTTCTTGAAAGCTTGGTTTAGATGAATTCAAGACACTGGTCACGGGAATGTTCAGTAACATCGAATCTAGCTGCAACAAATTTCTAATTAAGAAGTCGCTTACGTGCTTTTATTGAAGCTCCATAAGCTGTATCTTTTGGCTATGCGTTCAGAACTTTTGTTTTGTGGTTTCCCTATACTTTCTGCATTGAATCCCTAAACTGTACATTAATGCCGAGAATTTAGCATATAAAACAACCTATATGAGTATGATCTCCATTGTTATTGTATTCAAGTCCGGACTAGAATTCATTTGTAAACAAAAAACAATGATAACTACACACATACAAGCTGTGTTGACAAAAAGAATACTCAAAATTTCAGCATGACAAACGGATTAGGGGCAGACACGGTAGTTGATATACAGAAGCAGAATACTGAAAAACTTGTCACAAGTTACAGTTTACATGTATGTCCCTTTAACATCGGTCATGATATCGTGAAAACAAAGGTATGCCCTGGCGAGACATCTGATTGATTAGATTATTTTGGAAGGGCGTTGTCGACAGTTCCTTTGATTACTGACGCTTTACCTGTATCAACATCTGTGATATCAGGCCTGGTACCATTGTTCTTAAAAGATTCGATAACCTCCTTTCCACTGGGTCCGTTTGTGTACATAATGGTGGTGTAAGGCAGGTCGTCAATTGCTTTACCACCGGTTTTTCCTATCAAGAATTATATTCACATTAGTGGGGTCAAAGACGCAAAAGAACCAAACATGAGTCTCTCCTGAACCTTTCGTATCGTTATCGAAATCTTGATATGAAATGATATCTTTGCCGATTCTGACGAATTGTCAATAGTTGTAGAGGGGAGGAATCTGACATACAAAGATGCGCATGTTTGCCAGTTGAAATGATACGTTACATATGCATTATCCGCACTAATGTTCACTTTCAAGAAGATTACAAAGCGCATCTGGATAATTGCAACGTAAAGAATAAGTGTACTTGTTTTCGAGGTTATTTGACTTTATACCTAGAATGGGATTTCCTCTCCTTGGATACCCGTTGATCGTATTCACGTGACTATGATCAGCTGTTACGATCACCAACGTATCTTCCGTGTCTGTCATTTCCAAAGCTTTCTTTACAGCGTCATCAAAGGCTAACGTGTCTACGAGGGCTTTATAAGCGAGTGTGCCATGGTGGGCGTGGTCAATTCTTCCTCCTTTAGATCAATGGGAGACAAACATGGTTACTGAGATATATTGCAGTATTGGCAGGACGATATGGTATGTACATGCATGCTCCCGTCGTGACGTAAAGGGATAGACCGACAGACAAACAGAGAGAGAGAGAGAGAGAGAGAGAGAGAGAGAGAGAGAGAGAGAGAGAGAGAGAGGTGTCAGATTCGAATATTTGGGCTCCACGAAGTTCCGTTATGAGTTCACTCATGTTACCCCTGGAATCTCTCAAGAGGGCAACCAAAGCGTCAGTTTCGAATGAGCAGCTTACCTTCAACGAATAGAAAGAATCCTTTATCGTTTTTACTCAGCATCTGTATGGCTTTTTCTACCATCTCTGCAAGACTTGGTTCTCCGGCTACGTCATTGGCCCTGTCAGCTTCGTATTGCATGTGACTACGTTCGAAGAGCCCTGGCGTGTAATGACGAAAAGTAAAGCATTTTCAATGTTTACGTTTATGTAAAAACTTATCCGTGCCTCGTAAGGTAATAGCATTACATTTCAAGTACTTTTTGGATAAGAAAAGGTTGTTTGATGCTTGTTATCGTTGAGAAGGGCCAGTTTATATCATTCACTTGGTCCACAAAGTTTTGCTATAACCAGCGGTGATGATTTACGTTCGCTCTCACCTAAGAGATAATCAGTGCTGTCAATGTCTACGGCGTCAAAATCGTCTTGCTTCCACACGTATTCCGCTCTTAATCCATCAAATGCCGGGAGGTTCCTCCATTCGCTGATGAGGTCTCATCCATCCGTGCGGCGCCCTTTCGAAGAACTGTGCTCAGGATCCTCAGCGGTGTTTGTCATAAACTCTCGTCTACCGCCACCTAATACCACCTGGAGAGAGAGAGAGAGAGAGAGAGAGAGAGAGAGAGAGAGAGAGAGAGAGAGAGAGAGAGAGAGAGAGAGAGAGAGAGAGAGTGTGTGTGTGTGTGTGTGTGTGTGTGTGAGCGCGTGTGCGTGTAATTTAATGCCAAGTATTTAGCATATCTACACAACCTATATGAGTGCAATCTACATTGTTATTGTTGAAAATTGTATTCAAGTCCGGACTAAAATTCATTTGTAAACAGTAAACATTGATCACCACACACATACAAGCTGTGTTGACAAAAAGTACACTCGAAATTTCAGCATGACGAAACGGACTAGGGTCAGACACGGTAGTTGATATATCTGAAGCTGAGTACTGAAAAACTTGCCACAAGTTACAACTATCAAAGGTTATCGTGCAATCGGTAGAAAGAAGTGTTTGGCCATGCTTATGTTACGTGAAGGTGTAATAACACGAACCTTGAAATCTGAAGCTTTCTCAATGAACTGAGCGGCGATGTCAACGCAGTCTCCATCTGCGGAGCTTTCCCAGTCCCTTTCAGGGCTATGGGCGTACACAGCGGCTGGTGATGCGTGCGTGATCCTGGTTGTGGTTACTATGCCAGCAACTTTGCCTAGAAGGTGAATAAATCAGATTATTTTTTCCGTATCTTTGGAAGTTTATGAAAAGTGTATAAATGATAAGAGACAATGCAAACAAACTAAACGACTTTTCATAATGTCAATATTGTCGCTGAAATTTATTTTCTGACCAATTGACCGGCAAACGTCCATTTTGACGACGCTGGAACTGACGAGTGATAATGTAGAACTGCAACTTGTTCATGGAATACGGAATCATGGCCATGCAGGCCTACTTATTTCATTCTAACATTAAGTGCACAATTACAAGACTTAGCTCTACTGACATTTGAAAAGAAATAAAAGTATAAATTGCCATCTAATGTTCCAGATCTTTAACAACTCAATATGATAAACGGTAGCGCTACAACAAGAACGTGAAAGTAACATGCAGATTTCTTATGTGAGAAGAATTTGTCACCGGGTGGATTTTAATTTTGTGAACAAGTTCCACATGCTGTAGATCAAGCGCTGTTATTTCTGATGCCACTATTGTCCTAGTGGAGTGGAAATGCATGGGATTCCTATATGTTTGAATATTAGAAAACGAATCAATGCCAACAAGGCAGAATTATAGAAACATGACACTTTAGACGTCTGAGATGGCACTCCACTGTAGTACAGGGATTGCACATCTGGACATGTGCTAATTAGCAAAAGTAATTTTTGAGAAATCTCGAGTGATGGCTACCTTGACGGACAGCTATGCTGGACACCGATTCGATCTCTGCATTCTTGGAGGAGTTGCAGTCAGATCTTAAAGCGGAATCGTCCAAGCCGATCACGCCGTTCTTGGTATTGATCCCGCTAAGGACAGCAGTTGCCGTACCGGCGGAGTCAGGCACCTGGTAGTCGGTGTTGTAGGTCTGTAAGTGGGTATGTAAACATCAGACATTCACATTCAGCTCAAGACACTCAGTGTTCTCTATGCAGCCGCAGATAACCTCCACAGGGGTCTTGTTGAACATTTTTTGTGAAAGTGTTGATATTCACGAGAAATTATTGCCATGAAGGCAAATTATAAATTATGCGACAGTATGTTTCACCGTATGTTTCAGTATGTTTCATCAGAGATTGACCTCATGATGACCTAGGAGGAACTTGCTGTTAGCAAAGTGGGAGGAAATGTTTTACTCATAACATGTTATGGCAAAAAGCAACTTTTCTAAAGGGATAAAAAAGACACATTTTCGACCAACCTTGATGAGACAAGCGCGCGGCAATGTCTCAAGAAATAGTGAGTTCTCTTCACCGGTCCCACCATCCAGTTGACCTTTGTAGATCCTTGCTGATACAATAGTAGGAATTCCCATGCCATCTCCAAGAAACACTATCACATTCTTTGCTGTGTTAGTATTTAGTTTTTCTAGCTCCAACGCCCTCTCCAAGTCCTCCCTGGCCCATCGGTTCCAATCCTCAGCGGCTCGGAAAACAAATTAAGAAATATTACAATTCCATGTTTGTCGTACACAGATTGTTTTCATAATTTACTCCGCAGAAATATAACCAATGCCAAATTATGATTGTTAGCGTGCAGAGTTACCAGTGATTTAAATGTAACTGTTTTGTACTCGACATTTAATGATATCAAAACAAAATCTGATATTCGGAAGTACAAACTTTCACAATTCTTTTCTGATATAACACTCGTGGGGGTCATTTTGAAGGTCTTGGTATAAGAAACGTTCTACCTGCTTAGTTTTTCGAAATTCGAATATTTCTTGGCAGATATGGCGGCCATTTTGAATTTTAAATATCGATAAATCTTGAGTTATTTGTTTCTCTGGTACTAAAATTTGCACGGTGACCCCAGATTTTTATTCTTGGTGCAGAAAGAGAGTGGTTGAAAGATTCCTCAAGGAAAGTGTGAGCAAAAGTTTAAGTCTTTCACTTTCGAGGCACATACTTCTCTAATAAGTACGAAACGATGCCAAAAATATCCGGGGTCTAGCTGTGCAGGGTGAGGTGTACAGTTGATTTGGTGTGGGGTCAAGTTGACATGGGGTCGGGTTGACGCCATCCGTGGATTTACCTTCTCTCTTCTCAAAGATTTGGTGTGGTGGCATGCAGGTCCAATAAAATGTCAACCTTCAGTGATAAAACTATGCAAACAATCCCTACTCAAAAAAGTAGCTCAGATACTGGTACAATATACTGTAGGCGGCAGACCTGTGGTTTTCTTAGACTTACAGGACTGCGTCAGGCGTCAGATTGTCTTGCAAGGAAATATACCTACTAGATTACAATTTCAACGGAAAACAAAACACATGACACATATTACAGACTAGAACATTGCAGCTTGATCCCGGGAATCAAGTCCCTGGTCTTTAAGCAAGCTATGAAAGTCACAAAGAGCTGTTGGCTGCCACATGATATGAAAAACTGAACGTACGTTAGGATTTGCTCACCTTGTGGAACGCCTCGACCGATGAAACAGATGCTGCATAGCGTGAAAAGAAATCCTAAGCGGATGGACATTGCCGCTACCATGATTCTACTATACCGTCGAGAAAGGCTGTTTGTCAGTGTAGTGAAATGTTGATCTGGACTCACTCACGAGGGTAATTTGAATATTTTAGCATATCTTTATTTTAATTTTGAACCACTGAAACGCGGTCCTCCTTTTGGCGGAAAGTGTTGGGTCGCATCGGAGTAGAATTGCCTGAAATATTCATAAAAATGCAAACTATCAGCTACACCGCGTGTCATTATTTTCGCTCTGTCTAAACGCTACGGGATTACAAGCCACCATACATTGACAACCATAAGGGATTGGACAGAAATTACAGGGGGAGGCCGGTGTTTGTTTGGGCATTGGTCGAAATTTTTCGCCCAAGCATTTTTGAAGGGTCATTAAATGTCATGCATGCCTTTTCGGGAGGGTCACCATTTTTTGCGCAACTATAAGAATGCAAGATGTGGCTGATGTGGTGCTACTTTCCCAAATATCAAATCATGATACCTGTTTCAGCTGGACAGACTATGAACAATTTTCCCCTGCAAAACAAGCTATATCTGTACGTTTATATATGTTTGATAATTGATGTAAATGTACTTTGCTTAAAGTGGGAGGGAAAAGTGCATGTATGAACAAGAAGTTGAGGTTTCATCGAAATTTTTTTATTCACTACCCATGGCAGTCTATGAGAAAACGATGAATAAATGTTGTTTTTTCTAAAACAAAACCAGCAATATCTGTGTATTAATAGATGTTGGACACTTGATATAAATGTAGTTCACTATAGGTTGTTACAAGTGTATATATGTACAAGAAACTTGATTTTAGAATTTCACCGAAAATGTTGATTCACTATAGACGGTTGTCTATGAGAGAAATTAAGAAGATTTTTTCCAATACAAAACTAGAAATGTTTGTGCAATGAGGCTATAGACTGATGATAATTCATATAAATGTACTTGACTTGGTGTTGGAAGGTGCAGGTCTTGGTGTGAACAACAAATGTGATATTGGAATTTAACCAAAAACTATTAATTCACATATCATAAGTAGTCTATGGTAAACTATTAAACATTTTCCCCTACAAAACTTGTATATCTGTGCATTATGTGTCTATGCTATCTAACACTGACTTTAAGGCTGTAGTGATAAGTTTCCCCGTGTTGAAGATTGGCACATGAGCACTATGCTAAGCAATTACAAGCCGGACTATGATTGAAGGTAAACATTTGAGCTATTGTCCCTCTTAATTTTGAATTGCCCATTGTACTCCGAGTGGTTGATAGAATTATTTATTGTGAAACGTGATCTCTGTTTCATCGAATTAATTGAAACTTGCACAAAAGTGATTATTGTAAAGGTTAAAAGTATTTTTAAAAGTTCAAAGGTCAAACGAGAAATTAACATGTAACTGTGGACCATGACACGCAGGGGAGAGGAACTTTTTTGTGCATAAAAATAGGGAAGGGTCACCATCTTTCTTGCATACAATTTTCAAAGGTCACTCTTTTTTGGCAGCGTCATTTTAAAAACCACCCCTTCCCCCAATTTCTGTCCAGTCCCTATTTCTCATTGCCCGCATAGTGCGCTATGGTCATGTTTGAAAGTTCAATCAGCCTATGACCGTATTATTCATTCAAAAAAGAGCATACAACAGAAGCAAAAAAGCAAGACAGCAGGCAAGAGCCTGGCGGGCAACTTCAACTTTTCGACCATGGTTCATACAACGGTTAAGACCAAAATCGTTCTGATATGGGGAGGGGGGCAGGGAACCAGACGAGTCCGATTTATCCGAGTCCAGGACGTCGTTCACTGTCAGGACGCTGCTTGGCATAGACTGAGAATTCGCCCCTCAAACCAGAAAGCCTGTCAACCAAATGAAGAAAAACGTTAACCTTAAGTCGGGTACAATGGTACTTTGGGCCTGTGTAACTTGTAAACGCTGAAACGCTCGGGAGAACCTCGGGCTCTCTCTCTCTCTCTCTCTCTCTCTCTCTCTCTCTCTCTCTCTCTCTCTCTCTCTCTCTCTCCCCCCCCCGAGTAGAGAGCGAGGATAGATATTCCTGATAGTTCATCGATGACATTGCGTTCAGTGACTTGCAAGCCAGGTCCAAACGTTTGAGTTCACAAACCTCTGCTTTTACTGATGAGCCTTGCATAATGTTCAAACAGCACTCCAATTCACCCCTTTCTTGGGATCGATTGCACGTCTGCACCCTTATTTATACAACCAATATTATAAATATCACAGCATCTGTTACCCACTTAGCTATGAGCTGAGGCCCATATTACTCCAGACGAAAGAGCTACGAAGTAGACACTGTATTACCTGCTTTGCAGAGTACTTACTTAAAGGGAAACAGTCGTCGGAACTGCGTCTGAATGAGTTTCTTGTTTACAAACATTGTATTTCGTGCGCGATATCTAGATGCACCTCATCATCATAGCTGCAACATTTAAATTATACGATATAGATAATGGCAGACATGTTTTAACTTTCATCAATCACCATCGTACCTTGGATACTGTGTTGCCATTGGTCGTATGGGTCCCTTACGACCTTTGAGCGTAGTTCCGACGGCTGCATCCTTTTTTTGCTCACGTGTTTACACACGTGAGCATATGTCGCAGCGATGTCTGTCTGTCTGTCTGTCTGTCTGTCTGTCTGTCTGTCTGTCTGTCTGTCTGTCTGTTGGTCCATTTTCTCAAAAACGGCTGAACGTATTTCAGTCAAATTTGGTAGACATCTTCAGAATTCAAATGGCTAGAACTGAAAAGGTTTTGGTGGGCGTGGCTTGGATATTAATGAAGTTATGAAAGTTTTAATTTTTCTGTTACGCCGCGTATGACAAGTGAAAACAATCGACTGTTTGAGGGCGCTGTGAAATGTGCTTGTCCAGGTTGGCTACTGCTGGATAGCTCTGGTTTCAACCACGGTCCCTCCGTGTTTCAACCTCGTATTGAACATTAAAAATATGATATTTTATTACTCATTCAACTCACTATTCAAGATAAAATATCGTTTAGCAAATTAGCTTTATCCTTGGTAATTGATTGTTTCCCTCGCTGCTCGATCACCAGAAATGAGTACATACGTTCTCTACCTAGCCTCATGGCATGGAAGTGCTGATGAATAACTTTGGGTCAAAGGTATTGAAGTGTCCAATCAGGTTCGTGCACAGAGTCCAAGGCCATGACCTACTTCATGTACTTCTGCACTGTTTTGATTTTGCTTCGCCGAGAAACGTGTTCGTCATTGTCCATAGAAGTATGTTTGCTCTCCTTTGAGGTTGTTTGTGAAACAAATTCCGGGATAGGCCTTGGAATGCATACGATCGGCATCGCGGCAGTGCATGTAGCTAGCCCTACGAGTATGACGAGAGTGTCCGGCTTTGGCTACGCCGCCTCCCACCTCCGGTAGGCGGCGTAGCCAAAGCCGGACACTGTCGCCATACTCGTAGGGCTATGCATGTAGCGTACCATGCTTGTGTAACTGCCGAGCTCAACGTGCATTCACGGTTGATACTCGTGTACAATCATGATGTGTTCAATTCTGATGAAGATTCATAAGTCTTACTTTTGCAGTCTTTTTTCCGTACGATAATCCCGACAATACGTGTTACTGCTAGACGAGGTGGCCATTTTATGATAAGTTTCAATACTGCACAGCTACATAGCATCACTATCGTGTGATCGAGGTACAGCGTTATTGAACGGGATACAGAAACTCTGCAGAGGGAGAAACGATCGTTGACATGAACAGTCAATGTACTTCAGCACGTAGTCCGCAGATAGCGGATCGAGAAAATAAACGTGTCCCAGTAAATAACGGAATATTTATGTACATTAACTCGATATTAATCAAATTTCCAGCTCATCGCAAAAAAATGTATTGCAAAGATTAATTTGTCACTGACAAATACTGCACTGTATGGAAAAAACAGTCTGTAGAATAGTTCAACTTCAAGTGGTATTACCCGAGACAAACACTTGTGTTGTCAATTTTGATTTCATTTCATAAACTTCATACTTCATCGAGTATCGTGTATTTCAGCCTTTGTGAAGCCATTTTATTGATATTTTCAATTTTTGTCTTGGCTTTGTTGTGGAACATGTTGAATCGTCTCCGTGGACATGTAGGCAAAAGTGTGACGGGGTCGAAGTGACTTGGGTACCTGGGGCCGACCAAAACCAGTGTGAATTACTGGGGTCAAAGCGGACAGCGGCCGGGATGACATGTTCCCCAAGCGAGCTACCTTCAGAAGTCTGTTTCATCGCAAAAACGTCAACTTTTAAAACCCGTCATTTATTTACTGATGTTATTCTCAGCATCACAAACATATACGCCTCTGCTATGTATCACAGCAAATGGTTATATTTGAGCGCCCCGTAAATGGGATCCTCGTTTTTTTGCGAACCTGGAAGTGTGTCTTGCTCAATGCATTTCCTACCCATAGCGAGGGAAACTGCCCGCGTTCCCATGCTCCCATGCACCCTTTTTCAATGCCAGTGCAACGCCATCTGTGCAAATTTGTGGTGGTATGCTCCCGTGTGATGGAAAACCTCTCTTATTCTAACAATGACGTAGTTGACTTTGGACTTCGATTTCGTAAATGTGATGTCCATGCAGTGAGTTTGGGTTGGCGCGCTTATAATGCAATCTTCGCCCGCCTGCGGTCCGATATCCCGCATTTATTAGCGATATTTATCTGTTTTGACTTGACCAAAGTTGGCAAAACTTGCTATGTACATTAAAGATACTATGATACAAGATTATTGAAAGTCATTTGACATTTTTTTCAGCCAATTCCCAATATGCATATTTAATGAACCTTCCAAATTAGGGATATATACTGGCATTTACTTGATAAAATTTGGCGAAACATGCTGTGTACATGATCATTATACCAGGTTATAACAGTATTGAAAGTCATTTTGCATTTTCATGTCAGCTAATTCATAATTTGCATAAATAGCTAACAAGCTTTCACGGTTTGGCATATAGAGCTTGAAGGACTTGACCAAAGGTAATTACACATGCTATATTGTGATACAATGACAGTACTCAAAGAAATTAGTTATTTTTATTTCAGCTAATTACATATTTGAATACTTAATGACCTTTAGAATTGATCTGTGGTGAAATTCATTGTGTTGATCATAACACTTTAAATGTAGCAAAGCATGTAGCAAAGGTTCAAACTTGCACATAAATGCAATATATAATGAAACACGTGAGCATTTTCAGTTCATATCTGGTTTGCTCACGTGTTTACACACGTGAGCATATGTCGCAGCGATGTCTGTCTGTCTGTCTGTTGGTCCGATATCTCAAAAACGGCTAATCAGATCAGAATCAAATCTGGTACATAGATTCAGTTAGCAAATGGCAAGAACTGATTAGTTTTTGGTGGGTGTGGCTTGCATACTTTTTGCTCATTTGCATAATTAATGATTTGAGAAAAAACGGATATACATTAAAAAGGACTGTACTTAATTTGATGAGATTGGCTACAAATGTTGATCACACCTAGATATATCAGCAGTGGGAACCATTAAGGGGTGACATGAAAGATAATTGCTAATTTGCATATTTAATGAGCTTTCCTAATAAGGGATATATGTCTGATTTGACTGGATCAAAATCAACCAAACTTGATATGTATATTAAAGATACTATGATCTAACATTATTGAAAGTCATTGAACATTTTTACTTCAGCCAATGCCGAATTTGCATATTTAATAAACTTTCCCAATTAGGGATATATATCTGAATTAACTTGATTGTAGTTGTTGAAACCTGCTATATACATCAAGATTCTGTGATATAACATTATTGAAATCAAAAGACATTTTACTTCAGCCAATTCCTAATTTGCATATTAAATGAATTTTCATAATTAGGGATATTTATCTGAATTGACTCGATCAAAATTGATGAAACTTGCTATGTACATTAAAGACACTATAATACAATATTATTGAAAGTCATTAAGTATTTTCTCTTCAGCAAATTCCTAATTTGCATATTTAATGAACTTTCCTAATTAGGGATATATATCTGAATTACTCGATCAAAATTGATGAAACTTGGTATGTATATTGAAGATACTATGATATAACATTTTTGAAAGTCATAAGCACATTAGGGAAAGACTGCATTAACTTGCATGGTACCTGAAACCCGGGTCCTTGCCTAACCAACTCGGGTGACAAACAGAAGACTTTTAATCCCCCCAAGGTGTGAATGTTCCGTTGTTATGTTTATCTTATCCAGCTGGTGCCATTGTAGTGCCATTGTAGGAAAGGCAGGTCTGTGAAAGTGATCCTCTGATAACTAAGTAGGGAAGTAGGGTATTCCTAACTTAATGGAGCTTTCCCGTAATGATCTTTACTTCAGACAATTCCTAATTTGGTATTTAGTTAACTTTTCTAATTCGCTATGTATATCTAAATTGACTGGACCAAAGTTGATGAAACTTGCTATGTACATTAAAGATACTATGATACAACGTTATGGAAAGTCATTTAACATTTTTACTTCAGCCAATTCCTAATTTGCATATTTAATGACAACATTTCAGTCAATTCCCAATTTACATATCTAATGAACTTTACTAATTAGTGATATATACTTTGATTTACTTGATCAAAGTTGGCAAAACATGCTATGTACATTGATGATTATACAAGGTTATACCAATATTGAAAGTCATTTCGCATTTTCATGTCAGCTAATTTATAATTTGCATATCTAATGAGCTTTCACATTTCGGTATATACAGCTTGAAGGACTTGACCAAAGGCAATTACACTTGCTATATAAAGTGGTAATACAATGACAGCAGTCAAAGAAATTAATTATTTTTATTTCAGCTAATTGCATATTTGAATCCTTTATGTTGATCATTACGCTTTCAATGAAGTTGCAAACATGTGGCAAAGGTTCAAATTTACACACAACTGCAATATATAATGAAACAAGTGAGCATTTTCAGTTCAGATCTGGTTTCCGAGCAATATGGAGGTATATGTTACAGTTTCTTGGAAACGTATGGCGGCAAGCGGGTACAACTCCCATGCTGCAATCCCATGCCTTGTCTCGCATGATTAATAATTAAATTTAAACAAATGCTTATATAATAATGTTACTAATGCTAATATAATAATGTTGCTATGTAATTGGCATTGTATGGTTAGTCTTATCGTCTTATGACAACACCTAAGTTACACTATGAACATAACTTCCCTGTACAACAGGATTCACAACATGCGAGGCCGCTATCGTATAGTACATGAATGTTGATAATGAAATTTTCAGATCGACGAGCATAAATAAGCAGATTTATAGTTTATGTGCTTGTACTCATTTAAATCTTTCGCAAAAACATGCAAGAGCTAGTAGAGCGGCACTCAAGAGCGCTGCTTACAGGAAGAGAGGAAGGGAGAGCACAGAGCGCCCTCCATCGACGGTTCGTGTCAAATCCGTTCAGTTATTCTTTCACTGACGATTGTTGAATTTTCACAGGTCAGTGTATTAAATGTGGCCATAATATTATTATTGACATAAACCATAACATTCCTTAGTTCCAATTTCATGCACATGAAGTCGGCAGTTATTTATGTAGTAGTATTTTGAACTCAACACCACCTGATAAGATACATTTTAAAACCATACACAGCACAGATATGATACAGTTTAAAACCATACACAGCCGCCCAAACAGGAGGTTTCTAGTAAAAAGAAACAAAATAAGTGACAAACGAACAAGATGAACATTAAATTAGAAGCAAACACGTTTAGCAAATCCTTTAAAACTTTTAGCATAAATATTTAAAAATAAGCAATCAATCAAAAAGTGAATTGCTTGCTTATCAGGATCACAAAATGTTATTTTCTGTCCAGTTAATTGCAAAGGAATATGTATATTGAAAATCGATAGACAATCAAGAAAGACTTTAATTGATTTGTTTATAAATAGAAAGCCAAAACATTAGTGCCCGTTTTAGAGTGTACTGGTTAATTAAATTTAACATACAGATATCGGCATAAGGATAATCAACAAATTTTACCTTTAAATCATAGTACTAATATTTAGTATAGTTCCGCCGAACAGCTTCTAGCTTGTCTGAGTACACTCATGTATTATCAGGCATATTGACTATTTCACATCAGTCATTAAAAAGACAAAAACAGCACGATACTAATATGGCATAGTCCGTTCTAGAACACATATATTATTGACCCATGACACCAATTTCTTCTGTTTACAATGTATTGCTATAATCTCATGACGTCACAATCGGAAATAAAAGTCTGGGTCGACGATTATTTGTTGGGAATATTGATTATTCTAATCTCCCATGAGATATTGTCGGGGTATGATCACGATATCTTGAAAAGTTGTGGGATTCCTGTCGTCTTTAGGATTCGGATTGGAAGTTAACTCTACTACATCTACAAAAAAATCTTAATTGACTATTTCTTAGTCCGATCTCGCTAAAAATCCCAGGAAGTCCCAAGTAAGACGGCACCTAATGCTCTTACTCCTTCTATTTAATACCAATAGGAAACTCTACGTCACTTCATCATGGCCGTAACACACATATTTTACATTACACACACGTTTTAATTTTCATCAATCACTAATGTACCTTATATAATGTGTTACTAGCCCGTATGAGGCCTCAGCGCGGTTTCTACGACCCCCTCCCTTTAAAGCTAGTTGGAGTAATTTTCAATGGATAAAATAAACGAAAATGCAGAGATTACGATTTCGAAACGGGACTTCTTACAAAACACATGTTCTCGGATCTAGATAACGTTGATGCCCGGGGTTTACATTGTGTCAGCATTTTGATTATTGGACATTAGACAAAATGAGTAAAACTTCAGAGTTATCTGCTGATGAGATCATTCTTACAAGACAATGAAGATAAACAGCAAAGATATCTATTTTACATAAGTTTGTAATATTCTTGGGTTTGTTGATAAAGAAACACTGTGATTAAAGCATGGTGCCCTTGAAGTTGCTCGGTGTTCGGTACTGCTGCTAAACAGACGACGTTCAACTTGAATGTCTAGAAGAATGTCTTGGCTGCCTGCACGACCAAAACTCCAGCGAGACATAAGACCTGAGCGACGCAAGCGCGACTCACTGTACCTGTAATAAATTAGGAGAGGAGAAAGAAAATGGAAGTTGACGTCACTCGAAAAGTTGAGTATAATATTATTCGTCATACATTTAGCACAAGATTTCTACAATCTACACACAGTAACTAAATTAGGGGAAAATCCGTGTAGGTTGTAAGCCTACGTGTATGCACTAATTCTCTAAGTATCTTACCTTACACTGGACTGCAACTGTGAGCTAGAAGTCATGATATTCCATTTTGATCGGTTTATTGTCTCTAGTGATGCGATGATAAGGCATGAAGGACCATAGCACAATTATGGAAAAGATCAGCCAGACTCTATAAGAGACCCCCTCCCATTAATTGTCTTTCATTAGATATTTTCTTTGTTTTGTGTCAATTACGTAATTACTAATACTGCATTTCAAAAAAATCCTGGCAAATCTGTGCGTTTGTTTTCTCCCGTAGGGAGTTCGTATGATACGTACCTGCTGAGATCGGGACTACTGGGACTTTATTTCGGGATTTGCAGTCCTCTTCGTATTCCCCGAGACAAGCGGCGTACTTGATGACGTGAGCGACGTAATTCTGCTCGTGGATGTTTTGAAACAAGTGAGAGTAAGGTCCGTCAGCGTGGAGGGAAACATCCTCGCCACCATGAGTTCCCATGCCCGATACACAAGTGTCTCCTGGAGGTAGTCTGGCGCTTCTGCGTAATTTCAACAAATAATAAAACCTTCAAAGTTTCGCACATGGAACTCAAAATCAATATGTAAATGTCAACAACTTCAAAATAGGCGCATTCTGGGTCTCAAGTCATCCTATTTCTTGCATTTTCCATCATGTTCTGCAGTGCATGGTGTTGGAAACCTGTCAGCAAAGCTACCATTACAAAGATTTGTGCTTGTTTCTAGACATCTCTTATGATTAAACAGGTGAACATCGGGCACTTGAGGTTCCAAGACAAGAAATGTGACCTTTTTAATCTAACAATTCTCTAACGGTTAATAAGCTCAGAACCCCCGTAAAGTATACATTTTCTGAAAGCCTAGATATACAGGAACATTTTGGTAACCACAGTGTCACCATTATTTACATAACTATCACGTGACAAGGTAATTTGCATAACCTTTCAAAAATCTGTTTTTCCTATGTTTTGTCTCAATACTTCAAAATATCTGACTCAAACTTGCTGGAATGCAAGCTGTCACAACACACTTCCAAAGTTTGTCTCAGATTTTTTATATCTTGCTTAGTTTTTTTGGAGCACAATTTTAAAGAAATCAACTATGGTAAAATTCACTGCTCTGGAAGTTTTTCAGGCATAACAACTGTTTAAGAAGGTTTAAAAAAATTCTGAGACATTTTTTTGAAGACCCGTAGGACAGCTTGCACTCACACAAATTTCAGCCACATATCTCAAAGCATTGAAACAAAACATAGAGAAAACCGGTTTTTGAAAGGTTATGCAAATTACCTGTCAAGTGATAATTATGTAAACAATGGTGACACTATGGTAACCAAAATGTTCCCCTATATCTAGGCTTTTTAAAAATATACAATTTACGAGGGTTCTGAGCTTATTAAACACTAGAGAATTGTTAGTTTAAAATGGTCAATTTCTTGTCTTGGAACCTTGATTGAAGTTACAACAGCTGGGATTTTCATGGCATTTTCATTATTGTTATTTTAGGAAAACTAATATTGGAATACAAAACCGTAACCGCAACCGCAACGCATTGTGTACAAAGTGTAATATGTCAGTGTTGACGGTTAAATTCAAGAACTCGTTTGCCAGCAGTAACATTTAACACTGGCGTTGTTAAATTATCATCAGATAATTGTTTGCCTCTTTCAGACGATTCAACTTGAGTGTTCACTCTTGAACATGTCGGGTGGGGGTCGTGCTCCGGACCACAGGCCTTCAGGCCGCAAAGTACGGTACAGACATAAAGGATGAAACGATGTCATATAAATCATAAGATGCAGCTAATAGATCTTTAAGTACAAATTATAGTGGAGGGGCTTTGGTTACATTTTCATACAATTAATGGCTTTTTACCTGTGTCAACGTCAGTGATGTTCGGCCTGTTACCGTTCATCCTGAAGGATTCTTGAATCGCCAGTCCGTTTGGTCCGTTGGTGTAACTAATAGTAGTGTAAGGCAGGCCGTCGGTTGCTATTTCACCGGATTTCCCTTGAAACATAGGAACGATTTACGTAAATCGCAAAATGTCCCAACAGAAAGCGCGTGTTTACCCTATTTTCAAGTTACTTCACAAATTCTTTGATATGGTCACTTTGAGTTTCTCATTTCAAACGTTTGACACACGGGTTGAATATGTACTCTGAAATAGCCAGTGGTTGTAACATTTGATGACATTTTTTACTATTTTCACTTTTAATGTCAACTGGAGCGTTTTGTTCTAATCCCAAAAGGATATCGAGATACACAGTATTCAGTTTGTCAACTCAGCCTGTGCATGAGTTGACTGCATCGTTATTGTTGACGAGTGAATTCTGGTCCGGACAGGAATTCAGGTGTAAACAATCAGAGTTCATTTGACACGTATAGACGCTGTGTTGACAAGCTAAATAGTCGGCGTTTCAACATAATTTGGGGAGTGGAACAGCAATTTGTAATTGAGTCATAAGCACGGTTGTCATGGTGAGTGTGGTCGATCCTTCCTCCTGACTTGCAAACAAACATTGAGAAAAAATCATCGAAAGTTAAGTTACTGGCCCTTTATACATAATGATGTGTGTCATGTGCGTTTGGAAGCTATTATCTTAGACTTTTGTATGCTTGAAGAATTTCAACATTAACATTTGCACTCAAGAATTTCAATATACTCATATAGATAGCATGCATAATAACGTATCTTGATCGCTGTTTAAAATTGGCTTTTCTTAATACCTAAGATTGGATTTCCTCGCTTTGGGTAACCGTTGATAGTGTTCACGTGGCCATGATCGGATGTTACGATCACTAACGTGTCTTTCCTGTGTATCATCTCCAGGCCCTTCTTGACAGCGTCATCAAATGCTATTGCGTCGACGAGGGCGTCATAAGCACGGTTGTCATGGTGAGCGTGGTCGATCCTTCCTCCTGTTCGTGGAATATCAAAAATAATTTTGAAGCCGGCATGATGGATTAAGTGTGATTAAATGGTATTGGTCGGCTGAAAATATGGTTTGACCCTAAAAAAATTGCTACAAAAGGTTTCTCAACGGTTTTTGATAGAGTCAAATGTGCTTAACAACATATTAAAAGTCTACCAAAATCTGACCACCGGAAACGCGTCATTTTCAAGATGGCGTCCAAGATGGCCGCCATATACTTAAAATGGCCATAACTATACAAAAAAAAATTGCTACAAAAGGTTTCTCAACGGTTTTTGATAGAGTCAAATGTGCTTAATAACATAGTAAAAGTCTACCAAAATCTGACCACCGGAAACGCGTCATTTCAAGATGGCGTCCAACATGGCCGCCATATACTTAAAATGGCCATAACTACTTAAATATTAAACCTAGACTAGTGATGTCTGTGTCTACCACCATGTTTTAGTGGTTTAGGAATCCAACTATCATATCTAGATTATAGGCAAGTGGTCATAAGTCCCATAATTTGCATATTTGTACATGTATTAAAAATAATCACTGTCACATTCTTCGTCCAGAACATGTTGCTCATGTGGATTTTCACAATTTCCGAGGTTAGGTAGTAAAGGGAAAGCAACTCCACACATCGTTCATATTTTGGGTGTTTGCGTTTTGTGTATGAAATTGTGTATAATATAAGTGTATGTCATGTTTGGCTGTTTTAAGAAAAGTGTTGCTTAGCCATGGTGAGACGTATCCGTAATCTACGTGTCTTGATGTTACTCCACACTGGAGTGGAGAGACAAGTGTGACACTGCGATCCGTTGGCGCTGCATTTCGAAAACAGAGTTTTCTTCATCAGTCGCTTGAAATTCATTCTTGATTGGTGGGACGTGTTGAATGGTTGATTGTTTTTATTTGGTAGTATATTGTTCCACTTACATTTGGTGTTCAAGTAGGGAAGCTAGAATGTCTACTGGTTGGTCTTGTTGTGTTTGTGTAGGTTCGTGTGAACCTGAGTTCGAGCTGTCGTCGCTTTTGTGAAGTCTGGCACTTATAAGTGTATTGCCTATATTTCTGTTCCTTCTATATGCGATTATTGGTTGATTTTGGAACAGTTTTTTATTTAGTGTTTCGTCTTTTTCAAGTTCATTTCAGTTTTCTGTCAAGGCTTGCTTGATTTTTGTCATTTCGATGTTTAATACGGGCTATATGTTGTTATGAAGACTACTGTACAAAATACATGATAGCTCTGCTAAAAATAATCTTTAAAAACAACACATTTGAATTAACACATGAATTCTACCGGCAAATATGGGATGCTCTATGGGGTCTCCCTCGTCGCTGGAAATAGCAGATATTACATTTCACGAGACAGAAATGAGAATAATACAGAAACACAAACAACAAATGCCGACCTGGCTGAGGTTCAGGGACGATGTTTTCCTGATTTTGATCGGAACACAACACGAACTCAATGAATTCATGTCAAACATCAACAAAATGCATCCTATTTTCAAATTTTCGTTTGAAAGCTCGTCTCAAGAAATCACATATTTAGACCTGACTATCTACAAAGGTCGTCGATACAACAAAAAGAACATTCCCAACACCAAGACACACTTAAAACCAACAGATACATTCCAGTTCTTACAAAGAAACTCATGCCATCCGGCAGCAACATTCAAAGGTCTGATCAAAGGTGAAACATTATGATACATCAGAACATGCAACAACGAAACCGATTTTACAGAGAAAGTCACACAATTTAGTGAAAAATTACAAGACCGACAATATAAAAATACCGCAATTATACGGTGTCCATCACATTTGATCTGAATTGGTACATACCAGTATGGGTACCAAAGATCAACAATAAATGTTGTTTCTATCAGTGCAGGAAAATTCCAAGTTGATGTTATGACAATGATTTCTGCACAGTACAGCCAGAAAAACAACAAGAAATATATAAACCAGAAAAACAAGAATGACAAAAGTAAATAACGTCTGAAACTTTAGGTACTGGAGGTCAACTTTAGCAACATGCATAGCAAAAACAGCTAGTCCCTCTTAGTTTGAGCAGGTCTGTTAATATGTAACAGTTCAAAAACAATGACAGGAAATGACTCAAGGTCAGTGGAGTAGCCTGTTTCAGTCACTGGCATGCCACCACTCCTACATATTTGCAGGATTTCCCTTTTTCTTACCTCATTTGCACATTTTGACGTCCATTTGAAGAACGTCACGTCTCAGCCCCTGCATCTACCCTGTACACCAAATACTGAGATGATAGCTTTGGCGGTAAGGGAGCTTTTGCGTGTGACGGACATACATCCGCACTAACATACCCACATACATACATAGAGACACACAGACGCCACCGACTCACCATAAAAGCTGTTTTTGTTATTTATGTACATACCAAATATGAGCTAAAAATGAAATAGAACGCATTATCAGAGAAACAGATCATAAAAGCAGAAAAAAACAGCTTGAACAACAAAAAGAAAGAAAGAACGCCACCAACAATACAGTAGTCTTCATAACAACATATAGCCCGTAACATCGAAATGACAAAAATCAAGCAAGCCTTGACAGAAAACTGAAATGAACTTGAAAAAGACGAAACACTAAATAAAAAACTGTTCCAAAATCAACCAATAATCGCATATAGAAGGAACAGAAATATAGGCAATACACTTATAAGTGCCAGACTTCACAAAAGCGACGACAGCTCGAACTCAGGTTCACACGAACCTACACAAACACAACAAGACCAACCAGTAGACATTCTAGCTTCCCTACTTGAACACCAAATGTAAGTGGAACAACATACTACCAAATAAAAACAATCAACCATTCAACACGTCCCACCAATCAAGAATGAATTTCAAGCGACTGATGAAGAAAACTCTGTTTTTCGAAATGCAGCGCCAACGGATCGCAGTGTCACACTTGTCTCTCCACTCCAGTGTGGAGTAACATCAAGACACGTAGATTACGGATACGTCTCACCATGGCTAAGCAACACTTTTCTTAAAACAGCCAAACATGACATACACTTATATTATACACAATTTCATACACAAAACGCAAACACCCAAATATGAACGATGTGTGGAGTTGCTTTCCCTTTACTACCTAACCTCGGAAATTGTGAAAATCCACATGAGCAACATGTTCTGGACGAAGAATGTGACAGTGATTATTTTTAAACATGTACAAATATGCAAATTATGGGACTTATGACCACTTGCCTATAATCTAGATATGATAGTTGGATTCCTAAACCACTAAACCATGGTGGTAGACACAGACATCACTAGTCTAGGTTTAATATTTAAGTAGTTATGGCCATTTTAAGTATATGGCGGCCATCTTGTACGCCATCTTGAAAATGACGCGTTTCCGGTGGTCAGATTTTGGTAGACTTTTACTATGTTATTAAGCACATTTGACTCTATCAAAAACCGTTGAGAAACCTTTTGTAGCAATTTTTTTTGTATAGTTATGGCCATTTTAAGTATATGGCGGTCATCTTGGACGCCATCTTGAAAATGACGCGTTTCCGGTGGTCAGATTTTGGTAGACTTTTAATATGTTATTAAGCACATTTGACTCTATCAAAATCCGTTGAGAAACCTTTTGTAGCAATTTTTTTGGGGTAAGGTCTTTTTTTTCATAAATGCAGCCGACTATATGGAGGTATGGAAACAGAGGCATGTGCGTACACTAATGTGGAGAGAGAGAGAGAGAGAGAGAGAGAGAGAGAGAGAGAGAGAGAGAGAGAGAGAGAGAGAGAGAGAGAGAGAGAGAGAGAGAGAGAGGGGGGAGACAGAGACAGAGACAGACAGACAGACAGACAGACAGTGAGAGACAGACATACACGCAGAAAGAGACAGAAAAAACAGACGTGCAGACAAACAGACAAAGAGAGAAAGAGAGAGCGACAGAGAAAGAGACAGAGATTCAAAGTTTCACTTTGAAAGTTGGAACTCTCTGACGTTGTTTCAAAGACTCTATATGCTTCTCGTTCACTGACTCTTTGATCACCGAGCAGTGGTTTCTATATAGAGATAGCTACTAACCTTCCACAAACAGAAAGAACCCTTTGTGATTTTTACTCAGCATTCGTATGGACTTTTCCACCATCTCTGCAAGGCTTGGTTCCCCTGCAGTGTCGTTTACCCTGTTAGATTCGTATTCCATGTGGCCGTATTCAAAGAGACCTGTTGTGTAGAAACGCAAAATTAGAAGAGTTTCAATTTTGCCATTTTAGACCAGTTTTAGTTGCTTTTATCTGTTTAACGTAATCACGTGCAAGAGGCCTACTTCTCAAATAGACGCAACCTAATTCTCAGTTTTATTTTGTTTCAGCAAGACATTTCTATGAATTAGCTGGACGCTATGTGTCAACGTTTCTGTCACTGAAACCGCGTTAGCCTTCAAAACCCAACTAACACCCTGCCCTGTTTACAAAGAAATTGATTTCAGATAAACTTTGCCAAATTTCAAAACCTTCTCCGACCAGTGACGTAACATACTCTCTTTTTAGCTTGGCATCAAAGGGGAAGTTCACCAAGGATGATTTTTACATATGTGCTAGCTTTGTGGTCACTTACCCCGGAAAAGCTATTTTCGCCATTTATAACTCGCGCGATTTTTACAAAAACCGATAGAAATAGTACAGGAAGTTGCCTATGTAATTTGAATCATGGGAAAAAAGCTCCAAGCTTGGAGCTTGCATCAAGTGATATGGTAGGGACAATCTTCGCGTGGGTATGGTATTGTCCCCTAACCCACGCTCAAACCAGGCTGTGTGTATTTACATAACTTTTGTTTATACTGAGTATCCTTGCATAAACGATGAATCAGTCATAACTAACTGTCCACTAACAGATTTTGTGTTGCTGTTTACTACTGTGTTACGATGAGTGGACAATGTTGGGGCCATATCTGTCCGAAGATGGTCCCTTCCATATCACATGATGCAAGCTCAACGCTTGGAGCTTTTTCCCCATTATTCAAATTACATGGGCAACTTCCTGTACTATTTTTATCGTTTTTGTAAAAAATCGCGAGAGTTATAAATTGTGAAAATAGCTTTTCCGGGGTAAGTGACCACAAAGCTGGCACACATGTAAAAATCATCCTTGGTGAACTTCCCCTTCAATCCATGATATTGAGCTAATTTAAGAAAGAATACGTCAATGATGATGCATAGCTTCTTCCTCTCACCAAAGAGATAGTCGGTACTTTTTGGGTCGACGGCATCAAAGTGTGTTTTATTCCACACGTATTCAGCGCTAAATCCATCGGATAAATTGCCTTTCCATTCACTGATGAGATCTCGTCCATCAGTGCGGCGTCCTTTCAAGGAACTGTCCTCAGGATCTTCAGTGGCGTTTGTCATAAACGCTCTTCTACCGCCGCCCAATACCACCTAGAGAGAGAGAGAGAGAGAGAGAGAGAGAGAGAGAGAGAGAGAGAGAGAGAGAGAGAGAGAGAGAGAGAGAGAGAGAGAGAGAGAGAGAGAGAGAGAGAGAGAGACAGACAGACAGACAGACAGACAGACAGACAGACAGAGGGACAGAGATAGAGACAGACAGAGAGATAGAGACAGACAGAAACAGAGAGATAGAGGGACAGAGACAGACAGACAGAGACAGGCAGAGATACAGAGACAGAGGGACAGAGACAGGACAGAGACAGAGACAGAGACAGGGAGAGACAGAGAGACAGAGAGACAGAGACGGAGGGACAGAGAGATGGAGTGAATAAAATAAGCAGACCATGATACTATGATGTATGGCTATTGATTGTAGTTGATTTTGTAACGTTGTCCAGTAAGTCTATATAGCACTAACCTTAAAGTCCGTGGCCCTCTCTACCAGTTGAGCCGCTATGTCGACACAGCCTTCGTCGGCAGAGTATTCCCATTCTCGATCGGCGCTATGAGCGTACACACTTGCAGGCGATGCGTGTGTAATTCTGGCCGTTGATACGATGCCGGCAGCTTTACCTGGATGTAAAACGGCGTGAGCATCATTGTTAGTACTCTGAATGGTAGAATACCATCACCAATACTCGTAGCTTTACCTCACAACCTTCCAAGAACATATCCCACCTCTTCGAACGATTTGCGTGGACATTTTTTCTATACATAGAAAGAAATCCCAATAAATTTCTACCCAAAACATATTTCGGAAAGTGAACCACTTCATATCGAAACAAGAGTTGATAGAACTTGCAAATCAAAGGTTGATATTGGAAGATATCGATTAAACGATCGGTAGTAAGTATTTTGTGTCAATAAAAGTCAATATTTTTGTAAGTGATTAGTTGAAAAGGAACTTGTCTGGAAGTTTATCAATACAATGCCTTTTCAAGTTACCATAAGCGTTACCCTGAGAGAGTTTCAGTGGAACTGTGATAAACCACAATATCCTTCAAACAAATGCAACATTGTATATAATAAAGTCACCTTTAGCAAGCTCAGATCCCTGTACATTCTGTCAAAATACATTAGAAACGTTGGCACATCATTTTTGTTGATTGTACATTTTCCAAAAATAAAATGAACAGAATGAACTGTAAATCATGGAAAGAATTCCTCAATTGTCCTGAAAATCCTTTATCGACCTTTATCTCAGTGATTCTTTGAAACAAAGACTGGTCAATTTTGTTGGATCGTATTGTTATAATTGCGTATAAGAAATGTAAACTGAAGATGAGCATCCAAGCTTTCAGCTGTTACATTTATACACTAAACATGTCCAAAAGTTAAAATTGAAGTTCTGAAAGAAAGGGCACTATATCTAAATATGTTGAGAGATGGCAAGACTTTACTGTTTGAAATGGTGCTGAATTTTTGACTCTAGAACTGACACATGTGACTCCGTAATTCCCTGAAGTTATTTTAGTGGTAGGATTATAGTGAATTTTCCTTTTCTTTCGCTATGGTGTCTGCTTTTCTTTGAGCGTTTTCATGTTTAAAAAATGAAAATTTGCTAAAATTCATTGAGAGATCTTCTTAAACATCATGATAGAGATAAGTAAAGAATTTTGCTTTAATTGTTTGTATTCAATTGGTCTATTTTTAATAAACCAAAAACTACCCTGTAGGTTGACTTCATGTACGTAGTAACGTGATAACTACCTTGACGAAGAGCCATGTCAAATATCGAGTCGATTTCTGCTGCCTTGGTAGAGCTGCAGTTGGACTTAATCACGGAATCGTCCACGCCGATCACTCCTCGTTTAGTTTTGACCCCGCTCAGAAGAGCAGTTGCCGTGCCAGCAGAGTCTGCTACCTGGTGATCAGTATTGTACGTCTGTAAAAAAAAAGAGTTAAATTGATTTAAGATGTGAACAGAAAGACACAGGGAGCAAAAATGAATTACTATAATTTGATTGTGGATGAAATTTAACAATACTGTTACAAATGCCATTCGGATCTGACAGAGCAGTGAACTTGTAAAACTCGTATCATGGTGACGTTATGTTCGGCGACACTACAACGGCATGCAGCCTACGCATAACTGATTTGGCTTATAGGACTCACTGAGCGATTAAGATACATTGCGCCTTGGGGACAGAGATTCGGACTGTCAAATTTTTACAACATTTTACTGGTCTACCACTTGTGAAGGTTCATGGTCGCCGTCTTATTATTGTGAAAATCGAACACAGGAATGGCGGCAATTTCGAATGCCCAATATTGGTATATTTAAGGTTATCTGTTTCTCTGTTACCAAACTTTTTACGGTTACCCCTGGTTATTATTCGCTAATTTTGAAAGACAATGTTTAAAGTTTTTCTGAAGAAAAGTGTGAGAAAAAGTTTAAGTCTTTCATTTTCGAGGCACTTACTACCTATAAGCAATGGTCATTCTAGATCTGTATAACATTTTAATGATGTAAATTCGACCAACCTTTAAAAGGCAGGAGCGTGGTAGCGTCTCCAAGGTTAATGAGTCCTCTTCGCCTGTTTTACCTTCCAGCTGACCTTTGTAGATTCTTGCCGATGTCAATGTAGAAATTCCAAAGCCGTCCCCCAGAAACACGATCACATTTTTTGCGATGTTCGTATTTAGCTTTTCCAGTTTTAAAGTCTTCTCCAATTCTTCTTTGGCCCATCGGTTCCAATCCTCAGCGGCTACAAAGACAATGGTCAAAGAGATGTGATCATGGAGTTTCACAGTCGACTTGGCCAAAAACCAACTCGGCCAAAATCCAACCGTCCAAAATTTGCTTGGCACAAGCTAATTGGCTGTGCGCCCCTTTACAATATCACTGTAGGAAAAATTTCCGAGACTGGAGCGAAAAAGTGACGCATTTTCGCAATCGGTTAAAATCTCTTATTATGTTCACCGCTCTTTAATGGTATTTTTTTTAATTCTTACCGGTGAGCAGTGAGAAATGCACTCCTTGGTGACAATCAAGTATGATAACAGATTCTCACGACTAAGACTGGAAATTTTCACCAAGCACAGAGAGAGTGGTTATTTTCACGGCGAGAATGCAATTTTTTCCTATAGTATTGAGACTGATTTCATCACCTTCTAAAACATTTCTGTATATACACCCAGACATAAAAACAGGGGTGGTTGACAACATTGCCCTGGTTGCAGACGTTAGGTACCACACAGGTCAACCCATTAAGGCTGCATTGACAAACATCTCTGTAGGGGGCGGGAGAATTGACCGGGGTGACTTAAAAATATCAAGCGACATGTCTGGGCACTTGAAAGCATTTGGAGACTAAAAGGGGCACTCGAAAAAAAACTGTCTCTGGTTGATGTGAAATATCTGTTTGGATGTCAATGTTAAGCTATTGCGTTTTGCTAATTTTGAGTGGTTTTTTGTGTATCCACTGCAGTTTCTTGTTCTTCTCCCTGAAACGTAACGAAAAGTCCAGTTTTTAACTTATCAACACAGCCATATGTGTACAGACAGCATTGCTATTGGTTAATATTGAATTCAAGTCCGGACTAGAATATATCTGTCATCAATAACAAGGATCTTTACACATGCATATACAGAGTATTTGCCAAACAAAATTAAGTTATTCTAGCATGCTATGGGGAGTAGAACAAGAAACTGCAGGCGATACACAGAATAAAACATACTTGATTGGCCAAAAGGTACACCAAATGTCCCTTTTATACAAATATGTAATTTTGTCCAGTTTTCCTGACAGTTATGTGAACTTTGTCAGGGAAATTATTTCATAGTTTATCTGTAGACTATAGCTACCTTAAGAAGGGAAAAAATAATTTTGGCTGAAATTCCAATATCATATTTGTTGTCCATATCCGAACTTTCAACACTCTATTTGAATAAAGTATGTATCAAGCATGTATCAAACACGTATAGAAGCACAGATTTAGTTAATTTAGTAGTGTAGAAAAACCATTCATAGTTTTCATTGACTCCAATGTATACAGTGAATCAGCATTTTCGGTGAAATTCCACAATGGAATTTCTTATACACATATGCACATGTTACCGTGCACCTAAGGAAGTAAATTTACAGTATATCAATTATCAAAGTTTATAAATGCACAGATGGACATTGTATTCACAAATACAGGGGGGGGGGACTGGAGGATTCAGGGCGGATTCGAAAATTTTGAGGGTAGTGGGTGGGACTTGAAAATTTTGCTTTACCATTAAGGGGAACCTGAACACTTTTGGGTTCCCTTTTACCTTTTACATTTTCTATTTTATCTCGAAAATATCTTAAAATATGTGAATCATTGAATTTTCGTAAAAATACAAGTTGGTCTCTAACGGGGAAGACGCTGCAATGTGTCAAATGCACTTTGTTGCTGTCTTCCTACAGTATGCTGAAACACACCATATTCAATTTATCAACAAACCCTGTATATAAATATTTGTGATAACTGAATTAGGGTCCAAACTGAAAGTTATTTGTCAATGATACATATGCACAGTACACATAAACAGGCTGTGTAGGCGCGGCAAGCTGAATACGGGACCGTTCAACATGCTGCAAGAAGAAGGACAAGAACGTAGTTGTATAAATTGAACAAAATATTGTCAAAATTATCAGAGTTAATACACCTACTGCCCTGCTCCTGCCTACGGGCAGTGTCACTGTCACTGCATACTGGCAGTGACAGAGACAGCTCTGACTCAGATGAAGTTGAAGAAGAATAGTTTGGGTCATATGATGCTCATTATACTGTGAAACATATTTGTTCACAAGATCAGGCCAGAGGGCAACACATGGAAGACCAGGAGACTTGACAGTCATCAGGGATTTTTGAATTCTGGCATATCAGAATAATCACATATAGAAGAAAAAAGATGGTGTCGCCTTGCTTTATTTTCCACAAATGTACGATAAAATATCACATGTTTTGACGAAAAGCACTTAAAATATAAAACCATTCAAGCTCACTAAATGAAAGAAATTTTCACATTCTCATCGTAAAATGACACAAAAGTAAAACGGCGAACAGTATAGACTCTAACTTATATGAAAAAATGGGGCTAAATGGAAATATTTATTTTTGACCAATTTTTTTCATTATTAAACCCAAAATTTTGATTAAACAATTTATTTGATGGAATATTTTAACCTTCCTCCTGTATTTTCAACTTTGTAAAACTTTTATAGATAGCATCTGAATCATATATTTCTTGTAAGTTTGAAAAAATATGTTTATCGGTAGGTTACTCAACTTTGTAAACTTTTATAGGTAGCATCTGAATCATATATTTCTTGTAAGTTTGAAAAAATATGTTTATCGGTAGGTCACTCTACTCAGTTTTTCACAATTTGGCAAATTGTAGCCACGAAGTCACAATTTGCATACTCTCTCATGATTGTCATTTTGTGTGCTCTTCAGAAGGTGCCATTGTCCTGGCAAGAGTTGGATAAACTCAAGTCGGCTTAGAATGATGAATCCAAAAATTCAACTGATGCATTTAAAGATGAAACTGCTGATAACAGGTAGTGTCAAATATCTTGGATTAGAACTGCGCTATACATGTTCCTTTTTCTTTGCGTGCATCCCTAATAAATATGCGGCTACATGATAATTTCAGGGAGTACTTGAAAAAGATTGATTATATGGACGGAAGGTCCTTGAATTTTTTATGGTATTGAGGGGGTGGTCTGAAAAAAATACGATTTCAATTGTGATTCATCCAACCCCTCACCATTATTTGTGAACGCAGCCTAACTAAATAAACTAGTCTCTTACCCGGATTTTCGACTTGAGCTTTAATAGCCCGGCTCAGCGACTAGATAGCCAGCTACGAATTCACCACAAGTTTGCATTTTTGAGGATCTAGCAAGACCGTTCAGTGTGCTAACAAACTCGAAGTTGCGAAGCTGTCTGAGTGTAAGAGCGTATACGCGTACCGTCTGACGCCGAACAGGCCGGACCTTTAGAGAGCCCGTTGCCTAACAGCACGACCGATTTCAATGTAAACAGTAACAAAGCAGTAAAAGTTCCATAATACAACTTTTGTCTGGAGAAATTCTTAGCTTATAAAACAGACTGAGATTGAAAAGTCAATAGTATCATCGGCTGTATCACTTCGCGCGTTTCCTCATCTCATGCCGATTTGATATTAAGCGAAGACTTGCTCGCAACGACATTTTCAGAACTTTTTTCATGCGCTCTCCTGAATATTTGATCAACATGGGCCAAGACACGATTTGGCTAGCTCTACGAAAAGACAGGATGACTTCGTAGCATGCACACCGTAATGACTGGAGTAAAAGTTTAAACTTGAGTGAGTTCCATGAACCACTAGATCGGGGAATTCAAAGGCAAAGTGCCCTGGGCAATGTACTTTTCAACGATTCGTACCATACTGTCAATCCAACAAAATTCAAATAACAGTTTGGGGTGAAATGTGAACGCGGATCTCGTTAATAATAAATGCTTTGACCACATAGAAATGCTGTCGGAAGCTCACGACTGCACCTTCCGCACTGCCACTGGCACCCACAAACACCAACGCGCTGCTACGTGACGGGCACTAGCTATAGGGATGATCCAAACTTGTAACCGTATACAGTAGAAAGGTTTCTACTGTCTATGTGGTAACCCAATGTGCTCGTCGAGTAGTTTCTTCGTCTATGTTGTAACCAAATTTATGTGCTCGATTAGTTTCTTCTAGGGTGTGGCATGGCGGATATGCAGATCTATTGCACTTTCGCGTGCCAACTTTCAGTGACAACGCTACAACTAGTCAGCACGAGAGAGGTGCGGACGATAAGACAATTTCGCTGAGACGTGTTTGCCAAAATTCGTCTGCATATCGGTCCATGAGCTCTTATGTTACACCTTGCACTATTTTAGAATTGAGCATTGCAACCAAATGAGGTAACGAAGTATGTATGATAACCTTCCGAGAAAACGGCCACATATATGTTTTTCTTCGAGAATGGTTTACCTTGTGAAGCTCCTTGGCCTAAGAAGCAGATGCTTATAAGGGCTAAGACAAATCTTGCACCTACACTTTGAGCCATTGTCATTGCTTTACCGCCGTGTCGTCTGCGATGCTATGAGTTTCACGTATGACTGTCGATGCGTTACGGTACAGCGCGATTGAACAGGTCACGTGTGCCCTACGACGTATATTCAAAATGTCAATCACAATACAGCAAATTTGACCGTCTGGATCTGGCACAAGAAAATGTAGCAACTATATTCTTTAATATGATACAACATTTTCGTCGGTAGGGATTTTTCAAGAAAGGATACTTTCGCAAATTACCTAATGGCACACACACACCAACACACACACACACACACACACACACACACATATATATATATATATATATATATATATATATATATATATATATATATATATATATATATATATATTATGTGTGTGTGTTTGTTTATGTGTATTCTATTTATTCGTTTCATTTACCTATTTAGGCAAACACAGTGTGTATGCTTGTTGTTAAACATTCGACAAAAATAAGAGAAGGGCCACTTTACAAATGGCTTTTTGTCCAGACCAATGCAAATTATCTTTCTTTCAAGATGGTGATATTTGTTTGTGTGTAGGCAGCCGTCAACTGTGCCCGCTAACCTTACGGTGAAAAGAAACTGGCGTGGGTCAGGGCAGGTCGTGCTTCGGTTGTCCGAATAAAGGTAAATCATCTTCAATGTGCACATTCTTTAATAAACACGGACTGTATTGCCTACGTAAACCGTGAATGGACGCTAGCTGTCACACCAATACACTCAAGTTCCCTCATTCGACAACTTTACTCCATCAGTACAAAATGTAGAAAAAACCGAAGCGTTATTGCCAGTGGAAAGGAAGAGTGGAAATCCATGTTAAGAAATTTTAAGGCTAAAGGTAAACGTCTGCAAGCCCATAAAGACCTCCGAAAACCGAAACACCTCTCCTGAAACTATAGCCAGACTCTGATGTGATATATATTTCTTATACAGGTCGAATAAAAGGTTTTTAAAAATGGGAAGATTTGTATAACTCTTGAACGAAATGAAAATCACCTTCTCCTTATTAAAGGCACACTCACCACAGCAAAAAGAATCAACAGTCGAACAATTAGTGTCAATACCGTGAATTTCATTCACGTAAACAACAATTCCAGTTTGTTTTTACCTTCCCACAACTTCAACGCATTTTTGCAGTTTGCAAAGCTGACTTCTTAAGGTAGACATCACACGATAAACAAGCCGCGCCGCCTTGTAACAGTGACTAACCCCACTTCACATATTTTAAGGTTTTTTTTATCGATAAGTGACCAACTGAATTATTTTCATTCTGCGTCTCGCCCAATCACATGTCTTTGCATGTTTATCCACGACGCCCACATTCTCTTACACTCCGACCTCACGTTCTGAACTTCTCTGGTCACGTTTGTCCGAGTTGACAACTTCACTTTGCTGATTATAGATTTCAGGTGACTGTACTGATCACCTCGAAAAAATGAAAACAAAACAAACAATTCACTGCATTTCGAGAATTACATCTTGCGCTCAACTGAGACTAAATTAGTTAAATGTAATCATGCTTATCAAATTGGGGCGGGAGAATTGACCGGGGTGACTTAAAAATATCAAGCGACATGTTGGCGCACTTGAAAGCATTCTGAGACTTAAAGGGGCATTTGCAAAAAAACTGTCTCTGGTTGATGTGAAATATCTGTTGGGATGTCAGTTATAAGATATTGCGTTTGGCTAATTTTTGAGTGGTTTTGTTTTGTGTTTCCACTGCAGTTTCTTGTTCTACTCCCTGAAGCGTAACGAAAAGTCACGTTTTTAACTTATCAACACAGCCATATGTGTACAGTCAGCATTGTCAGCATTGCTATTGGTTAATATTGAATTCAAGTCCGGACTAGAATATATCTGTCATCAATAACAAGGATCTTTACACATGCATATACAGAGTATTTGCCAAACAAAATTAAGTTATTCTAGCATGCTATGGGGAGTAGAACAAGAAACTGCAGTCGATACACAGAACAAAACATACTTGATTGGCCAAAAGGTACACCAAATGTCCCTTTTATACAAATATGTTAATTTTGTCCAGTTTTCCTGACAGTTATGTGAACTTTGTCAGGGAAATTATTTCATAGTTTACCTGTAGACTATAGCTACCTTAAGAAGGGAAAAAATAATTTTGGCTGAAATTCCAATATCATATTTGTTGTCCATATCCGAACTTTCAACACCCTATTTGAATAAAGTATGTATCAATTGTCAAACACTTATAGAAGCACAGATTTAGTTACTTTAGTAGTGAAGAAAAATCATTCATAGTTTTCTCATTGACTCCAATGTATACAGTGAATCAACATTTTCGGTGAAATTCCACAATGGAATTTCTTATACACATATGCACATGTTACCGTGCACCTAAGGAAGTAAATTTACAATATATCAATTATCAAATTTTATAAATGCACAGATGGACATTGTATTCAAAATACAGGGGGGACTGGAGGATTCAGGGCGGATTCGAAAATTTTGGGGGTAGTGGGTGGGACTTGAAAATTTTGCTTTACCATTAAGGGGAACCTGAACACTTTTGGGTTCCCTTTTACCTTTTACATTTTCTATTTTATCTCGAAAATATCTAAAAATGTGTGAATCATTGAATTTCGTAAAAAAAAAACAAGTTGGTCTCTAACGGGGAAGACGCTGCAATGTGTCAAATGCAGTTTGTTGTTGTCTTCCTACAGTATGCTGAAACACACCATATTCAGTTATCAACAAAGCCTGTATATGAATATTTGTGATAGCTGAATTAGGGTCCAAACTGAAAGTTATTTGTCAATGATACATATGCAAGGTACACATAAACAGGCTGTGTAGGCGCGGCAAGCTGAATACGGGACCGTTCAACATGCTGCAAGAAGAAAAAGAACGTAGTTGTATAAATTGAACAAAATATTGTCAAAATTATCAGAGTTAATACACCTACTGCCCTGCTCCTGCCTACGGGCAGTGTCACTGTCACTGCATACCGGCAGTGACAGAGACAGCTCTGACTCAGATGAAGTTGACTAAGAAGAATTTGGGTCATATGATGCTCATTATACTGTGAAACATATTTGTTCATAAGATCAGGCCAGAGGGCAACACACGGAAGACCAGGAGACTTGACAGTCATCAGGGATTTTTGAATTCTGGCATATCAGAATAATCACATATAGAAGAAAAAAGATTGTGTCACCATGCTTGATTTTCCACAAATGTACGATAAAATGTCACTGGTTTTGACGAAAAGCACTTAAAATATAAAACCATTCAAGCTCATGCAATGAAAGATATTTCACATTCTCATCGTAAAATGACACAAAAGTAAAACATGTGGTGCCACATGTGGGGCAGGATGCGCTTACTATTTTCGAAACACCTGACATCACTTCTTGGTCTTCTGGCCAGAGGTCCATATATCTTTCTTTCATAATTATGACTTTGTTTGTGTACCGTCTATTTACTGTCTGTTCTGTGCTGTTTTGTGTCTATGTTTACAACTATTGTCTTGCGAATTCTGACCTACTGTCATTGGATTATGGATTGGTATGATTGCGATTATTTTACTACGACCAGGTCGATGCTCCTGCTGGTGGACATATTGTCCCCGAGGGCATCATCCACCTGGTACTTGTACATGATAATGAAAGACTGTATAAGAGATATATTCATACCGGCTTGGACGTCGCCCGGGTTAACAAGGTCTCGACCAGCCACACGGGACACAGTAGCTCAAAACCGTGCGTCCCTCGGATTATCCTTCGGGATGTTACTAAGACCTCATACGTGCAATCAGAGGGCAATTTTATCACAGAAATGGAGAAATCTACCAGACAATTAAACCATGCAAATTGCTACTGACAGACTGTTTAAAGTCATCTCCTGTTTGTCATTATACAGGTTCTATTACAAAGTGTGGTATTAAAAACTGCAAAACTTGTAGTATGCTCATCACTACAGAACAGTTCAGTAGTAGTTTGACAGGGAAGACCTATTCTACCAAATGTCTGGAACCTCTGAATTGCACTACCAAAAACGTAATCTATGGAATTGAGTGTTCATTGTGTGGGCTCATTTATGTTGGTGAAACAGGAAACAGCTTACGATCTGGAATGAATGGACATCGCAGTGGAGTGAATCGATCTTTGGATGTGCAACTTTATAAGAATTTTAACCAGGACGATCACTCCACTTTGTCTATGCGTGTCCGTATTCTTGAAAAAATATACCATCCAACCACAGCCCCACACTTAGTTCACCATTCCGTAGACAGAGAGAATACCACTGGATTAGACAGTTAAGTACCGCAATGCCTTATGGTTGTAATGACAACATCAAAGATATAGGCAATCTCTCAAGTCCTGGTTGTTCAGAAGTGAATGTGATGGGCCTATTTGAGTCTTCTGTCCGTAGAAGACGTAGTCATGGACATAGGCGTTACCATCGGCCTAAATTGGATACATCTACCTCCAACTGCCATGACACATTTCATGAACTGCTTCTTTTATTACAGAAGCCTTTAGGTTTCCATCACATTCGTACTTCATTATTTGCTCTTTCCATCAAGGACTTGAGAAGGTTGCATGCCTATGCATTAGGATTGTCTTTGACAGATCCGAACAAACAACCGTACAGACTGGTCAGTATTATTGCTGATATTGCACTATACAGACTATACAAGCCTGTTCGTGCTGAACCTATGACTGATGATCATCGTCATTTCATACATCTTCCATTTACTAACAAAGGAATTGATGCCATTAATATCAGCAATATACTGCACAACAAAAAGGTTACATCAACTATACCTGTATACTTTAAGAACCAGTCTGTACCTATTCTGTCATATCAGTACACCAAGACAATCTCCAATAAAATATTCAATTACAATAAGGCATTGCGGCACTTAAAAATTGATGAATTCCTTCAAACACCAGCATCCTGTGACTGCTCTACATCTCCCTTCAATACACTCAAGTTGGCCATATCATCACTGGTGATCTGAACTTGGTTGAACATCATCACCTTCGTAAGATATTATCTTGTGTACCCAAGTTAAGAGAACCTCGCAGGATCAACTGGAACCATAATTTTAAGATCGTTATGGACTCTGTTGAAGAATATGCCAGGAAATGGGCTAAAAGGGAGGATGTAGAGTTGGACACATTGTCAGAATGGGTCAAATCTGTGAGGAAAATAGTTCGTGGCCGTATTGGTCGACTAAGATCACATGTTTGCAGAAGACCCTATTCTGTATTTAAAGATCCTGATGCTGTTAAGTGTTTGAATGATATCCATGACAAATATGTTGTCGTTCCTGCTGATAAAGCTGCCAATAACATTGTATTTGTCTGTAAGAAGTATTATTTCGAATGTCTTATAGACGAACTTGGTGTAACTAAGACCTCCACCAACTCCACTTACAGACAATCAATGTTCAGCAAATCTGAAATTTTGGCAAACCATAAGTCATTCATGGATAATTTTAATGGTACAATAAAGGATGACCATAATAAGTTGCCTAGCTTATACTGGATACCAAAGCTCCACAAAACACCTTACAAAGCTAGGTTTATCGCAGGATCTTCAAAATGTTCAACAACAGAGTTATCGAAGATACTGACTTCTGTTCTTTGTACTGTTAAACGGGGACTTCAAGCATACGTGATGTTGTCTTTTTTCGGAGTGGTATAAATCAAATGTGGATATTAAATAGAATAATCACATATTGAAGCAAAAAGATGGTGTCGCCAACCTTGATTTTCCACAAATGTACGATAAAATGTCACTGGTTTGACGAAAAGCACTTAAAATATAAAACCATTCAAGCTCATGCAATGAAAGAAATTTCACATTCTCATCGTAAAATGACACAAAAGTAAAACATGTGGTTCCAAATGTGGGGCAGGATGCGCTTACTATTTTGGAAACACCTGACATCACTTCTTGGTCTTCTGGCCAGAGGTCCATATATCTTTCTTTCATAATTATGACTTTGTTTGTGTACCTCTATTTACTGTCTGTTCTGTGCTGTTTTGTGTCTATGTTTACAACTATTGTCTTGCGAATTCTGACCTACTGTCATTGGATATGGATTGGTATTATTGCGATTATTTTTTTTGAACAGTATAGACTCTAACTTCCATGAAAAATGTGTGGCTAAATGGAAATATTTATTTTTGACCAATTTTTTTCATTATTAAACCCAAAATGTTAGAGATTAAACCATTTATTTGATGGAATATTTTAACCTTCCTGTATTTTCAACTTTTTAAAACTTTTATAGATAGCATCTGAATCATATATTTCTTGTAAGTTTGAAAAAATATGTTTATCGGTAGGTCACTCTACTCAGTTTTTCACAATTTGGCAAATTGTAGCCACGAAGTCACAATTTGCATACTCTCTCATGATTGTCATTTTGTGTGCTCTTCAGAAGGTGCCATTGTCCTGGCAAGAGTTGGATAAACTCAAGTCGGCTTAGAATGATGAATCCAAAAATTCAACTGATGCATTTAAAAATGAATCAATTTAAGAACTTGCCATAAAAATATGGATCTACAAACTGCTGATAACAAGTAGTGTCAAACATCTGGGATTAGAACTGCGCTATACATGTTCCTTTTTCTTTGCGTGCATCCCTAATAAATATGCGGCTATATGATAATTTCAGGGAGTACTTGAAAAAATTTGATTATATGGACGGAAGGTCCTTGAATTTTTTATGGTATTGAGGGGGTTGTCTGAAACAAAAAATTCAATTGTGATTCCTCCACCCCCTCACCATTATTTGTGAACGCAGCCTAACTAAATAAACTAGTCTCTTACCCGGATTTTCGACTTGAGCTTTAATAGCCCGGCTCAGCGACTAGATAGCCAGCTACGAATTCACCACAAGTTTGCATTTTTGAGGGCCTAGCAAGACCGTTCAGTGTGCTAACAAACTCGAAGTTGCGAAGCTGTCTGAGTGTAAGAGCGTATACGCGTACCGTCTGACGCCGAACAGGCCTGACCTTTAGAGAGCCCGTTGCCTAACAGCACGACCGATTTCAATGTAAACAGTAACAAAGCAGTAAAAGTTCCATAATACAACTTTTGTCTGGAGAAATTCTTAGCTTATGTAAAACAGACTGAGATTGAAAAGTCAATAGTATCCTCGGCTGTATCACTTCGCGCGTTTCCTCATCTCACGTCGATTTGATATTAAGCGAAGACTTGCTCGCAACAACATTTTTCAGTAACCGATTTAGAAAAAAACTTTTTTCATGCGCTCTCCTGAATATTTGATCAACAAGGGCCAAGACACGATGTGGTTAGCTCTACATAAAAGACAGGGTGACTTCGTAGCATGCACACCGTAATGACTGGAGTAAAAGTTTAAACTTGAATGAGTTCCATGAACCACTAGATCGGGGAATTCAAAGGCAAAGTGCCCAGGGCAATGTACTTTTCAACAATACGTACTGTCAATCCAAGAAAATTCACATAACAGTTTGGGGTGAAAAGTGAACGCGGATCTCGTTAATACTAAGTGTTTTGAACACATAGAAATGTTGTCGGAAGCTCACGACTGCACCTTCCGCACTGACACCCACAAACACCAACGCGCTGCTACGGGCACTAGCCATAGGGATGCTCCAAACTTGTAACAATAGACAGTAGAAATGTTACTACTGTCTATGTTGTAACCCAATGTGCTCGATTAGTTTCTTCTAGGGTGTAGCATGGCGATATGTAGATCTATTACACTTTCGCGTGCCAACTTTCAGTGACAACGCTACATCTAGTCAGAAAGAGAGAGGTGGGGACGATAAGACAATTTCGTCTGCATATCGGTCCATGAGCTCTTATGTTACACCTTGCACTATTTTAGAATTGAGCATTGCAACCAAATGAGGTAACGAAGTGTGTATGATAATCTTCCGAATAAACTGCTACAGATGTGGTGTTCTTCGAGATCGGCTTACCTTGTGAAGCTGCTTGGCCTAAGAAGCAGGTACTTATAAGGGCTAGGACAAATTTTGCAGGTACACTTCGAGCCATTGTCATTGCTTTACTGCCGTGTTAGCGTCTGCGATGCTATCTGCATGAGTTTCACGTACGACTGTCGGAGGATGTGTTACGGTGCAGCACGTATTGGACAGGTCACGTGTTCCCTTATATGTATATTCCACATGTCAATCACAATAGAGCAAATTTGACCGTCTGACCTCTAGCCGTGGTTTTCAAACACGGGGCACAAGAGTGGTTCCTCAACTCGTAATTCCCCTAACTACGAGCGAGCAACTATATTCTTGAATATGATACAACATTTTGGTCAGTAGGGATTTTTCAAAAAAAAGATAGTTTCGCAAATTACCTAATGTGGCATGTATATATTTATCTTTCTTTCAAGCTGGTGATATTCGTTTGTGTGTTGGCAGCCCTCAGCTGAGGCTGCCAACCTTACGGTGAAAAGAAACTGGCGTGGGTCAGGGCAGGTCATGCTTCGGTTGTCTGAATAAAGGTAAATCATCTTCAAACGTGTACATTCTTGTAATAAACACGGACTGTATTGCCTACGTAAACCGTGAATGGACGCTAGCTGTCACACCAATACACTCAAGTTCCCTCATTCGACAACTTTACTCCATCAGTACACAATGTAGAAAAAACCGAAGCGTTATTGCCAGTGGAAAGGAAGAGTGGAAATCCATGTTAAGAAATTTTAAGGCTAAAGGTAAACATCTGCAAGCCCATAAAAACCTCCGAAAACCGTAACACCTCTCTTTAAACTATTATAGCCAGACTCTGATGTGATATTTATTTCTTATAGAGGTCGAATAAAAGGTATTTAAAAATGGGAAGATTTGTATAACTCTTGAACGAAATGAAAATCACCTTCTCCTTATTAAAGGCACACTCACCACAGCAAAAAGCGTCAAAAGTGGAAACAATTAATGTCAAAACCGTGAATTCCATTCACGTACACAACAACTCCAGTTTGTTTTCATCTTCCCACAACTTCAACGCATTTTTACAGTTTGCTACCCCGGCCTGACCCCTTATTAGGTAATAGACGTCACACGTTAAACAAGCCGCGGCCTTGTAATAGTGACTAACGCAACTTCACGTATTTTAAGTTGTTTGTTTATCGATGCGTGACCATCTGAATTGATTTTCATTCAGCGTCTGGCCCAATCACGTGTCTTCGCATATTTACTCACGACGCCAACAGTCTCTTACACTCCGACCTCACTTTCTGAGCTTCTCTGGTCACGTTTGTCCGAGTTGACAACTTCACTTTGCTGATTATAAATTTCAGGTGACTGTACTGATCACCTCGAAAAAATGAAAACAAAACAAAACAAACAGTTCGCTGCATTTCAAGAATTAAATCTTGCGCTCAACTGAGACTAAATTAGTTAAATGTAATCATGCTTATCAAATTGTTTTTTACAAGTGTTTAAATCACCGCAGTTCGTGCGTCCGGACCCACTTCTCTGACCTTTGTCGACCAAATTCCTTCAAACCAGGTACAAATATAATACACTATGACCTATAGGTGCTCGTCAATTTGTGTAGCAATGTGAACCAATATGGCTGCAGGCGGCCATTTTGATACAATTATTTCATGTCAATAGCCATTACGCAGACATGTTTGGACAATATCTCTTTTAGGTTACCGGTATTATGTGCTACGATTTACATTATACTTGTCGGTTTGGAAGTGATACCTTCAAATGTGTCTGCAATTCAGTTAGGCAGAGACGAAGAGCTTCAGTCCTGTCTTTCAAAGTTGGCAATGGGACAGTGCATAATGATGTACATAATCATGCATCGCACGTCAATGTTGGTCACGATACCGGACCATTCAGTATAGGATGGTCATTTTACTACAATTTTTTTCATATCAAGAGCCATTACTAAGACAAGTTTGAACCGATTTCATCCAAAGCTGATGGTACATTTCAAGTGTACTATGATTTACGTTTTTCGGTAAACTTAGGGAGCGTTCAGTTATTATGGCCGGGGGTGGGCTGGCAAATTCTTCCTGCGCATCAGTCAAAATAAGTGAACCCCCCTACCCATTGCACCGAAAAATTGATGACCCCTCTTTCAAGATGACCAAAATTTCATGACCCCCCCCCCCCCATTGCTTGAGTAAATCTGCATACACAAACACCTCTGGAGGGGGTGCGATAGAATCCCCCAGAAAAAGGTTCTCAGATTTTTTCAAATGACCCACCCTACAAACTCACAAGGTGTAAGTGTTCAAATTTCCCATTCTGACTTGCTATAATTTTGAAATTCCCCCTCAAAGGGATTAGACAGAAATTACAGGTGGATCGCAATATTTTTGCGCAAGTGTGTGTACAAAATTTTGATATTTGGATTTAATTGATAATTAGCTATTGATAATGTTGATTCACTATACATGGTAGTCTATGAGGAAACTATGTACCGGTAATACTTTTCCAATACAAAACTATATCTATGCATTTATGGATATTTGATAATTGACATAAATCTACTTAATTGGAATAGGGTTGTTACAACTGGTATGTGGACAAAATTTGACTTAAGAATTTCACAAAATTTTTTCATCCACTATACATGGGAGTCTATGATAAAATTGTTAATAATTTTTTTCCAATGAAAAACTTGCTATACTTGTGCATATACAGACGTTGAATAATTAACATAATTGTATTTTATTTGAATATGATGGTTAAAGGTGCATATTATGTGTACAAGAAATCTGATTTTAGAATTTCACCAAAAATGTTCATCCGCTATACATAGGAGTCTGTGAGGAAACTATGAATAATTTTTTTCAAATACAAAAGTAGGTAAATCTGTGTATTTATATACTCTCGATTATTAATATTAATGTACTTGATTAGACTAGGGTGGTAACAAATGGATATGTGTGCAAGAAATTGGCTTTTAGAATTTCACCGAAATGTTGATTCACTAAACAAAGTAGTCTATGAGGAAACTATGAATAATTTTTTTCAATACAAAACTATTTAAATCTGTGTATTTATGGACGTTTGATTATTCATGTTAAAGTACTTAGGTAGACTAGGATGGTGAAAGGTTGATATATGTGCAAGAAATAGGATTTTGAAATTTCACCGAAATGTTGATTAACTCACAGTCCCTGTGATTAACTATACAGTGGAGTCTATTAGAAAACTATTAATAATTTTTTTACAATGCTAAACTAGATTAATTTTTGCTTTTATAGGTGTTTGACAGTTGATACAAATGTACTTGATTCAAATAGGGTATTTGAAAGTTCTGATGTGGACAACAATTATGATATTGGAATTTCACTTAAAAGTATAATTTCACTTTTCATGGTACTAGTAGTCTACAGGTAACTGTTAAATATTTTCCCTGACAAAACTTGCTATATCTCTAATATGTAAGTAATAGGAATTGTTCATTGCCCTCAGTGAGCTCGATTTACAATAAGACAAGCCTCAGAATTGCCAAGGCAAGATGTTCATGTGACAGATAATTATACTTTCGTTCAGATTTACAGTTAAATGACTTCAGAGAATGAAATCATGCAGCGGATCATTTTTATCTCCCAGAATATTTCTGAACACTGAAACTTCTTTTTGACGGAACGGATACTTATGAAAATTAAGTGACCCCCCTGAACTGTTTGAAAAATATATAACCCCCCCCCCTTGCAGTTTTCAAATTTAAGGCGACCCCCCCCCCTTGATTTTGCCGGCCCACCCCCGGCTGTAATAACTTAACGCTCCCTTAAACTTAGAATCAGATATGGAGGCTTGACGATCGTTTTGAAACAATGTTTAGCATCCATGTCGTTACATACGGATATTTATTGGAGTCGCGATATGATCCAATATGGCTGCTAGGGCCATGTTTAAACAATTGTTGTCATGTCCAGAGCTATCACTGGGAAGTACCTGAACTGATTTCATTCATTCCGGTACAAGTTCATTGTACTATATGATATTCACATGCACCCTAACCATTGTCGTGGTATCAACCAAGATGTCCTCTTGGGATCATTTCGTGACGATTTTTTTCACATCTGAAACATACTGCGTCATTGGATAGATTTCATTCAAAGCTGGTACGTGAGCATGAATTATGAAATGCATGGGGATGTTTGCTTTGTTTACTTGCAAGAAGCAAACGCATATCTTTCGATATGCCCTATTTCTTTCTCTGTTGCGAACCCTTTGTTATGACTGTAAAACTGTTTTTTACTTTCCAGCTATTACGGCTTATAATTGTTTGTGATGCAATGCAAATGTTATCTTTGTGAGTTATTCAGCCTTTAATTAGCAGACATGAGCCATGTGAACTCTTTTTCGACACGCTAAATGTCTCTCATAAATATTTACTTTCCAATGAATGAGGACAAAAGAACCTTTAGGTATCATGCGACGAAAGTATGAAATTCTTTTCCCATTTGAATTAAATGTGCTGCTACTTCAAAAGGCTTTAACCTGGTGTTGAAAGACTTTGCCAATGCCGATGTTCAAAATCTTAATCAATTCCGCGGTATCATTCACCAATCACGGACAAGAACTTTCACACCCCAAATGGCATCCGCACAGGGATCAACAGGTCCCTCGAACAGTTGATCCAATGGTTATTTCATACACAATGACTTGTTTATTGGTGTTTTGCTTCTCATTGAATTTTACCATTGGACCGCTTATTCACAATCTCCTTTGCTGTATTCAAGTAACTTGAGCATAACACAACCTACCAAACAAGGAATTCGCATAAGTGTACGCTGGCAGGGCGATGAGCTACTTGAAGCTTACATTTCAATTGTACATTATATTCTGAATTTCTTTGAGAAAAAATAGCATTTCATTTATACATGTCATATATAGAGCAACACTGAGAAGCGTGGCTCTGCAGATTGCTTTAAAAGAACATCAATATCGAAAATATTCCGGGAAGCAGCACTATGGTTACACCACGGTGTATTTGTGAAGTGTCGTCTGCTAACTAAAACGGTCGAAGCTCGTTCAAGAGCTGCTTACTCACTCTGGTTCTAATTCCTATTTATGCAATGTTGGCATTATATTCCGACACTTTCTCTTCGTTAAAGGCTTGTTTCATAATTATAAAAGTACATACAACTGAGTTTGAAATATAAAAGTCACCGTGGACATGGCACCTGTTGATGCACAACATTAAAAACTATTATACGAAACAATACTATAAGTAATTTATGTAGCGTCTGGTATCCACAAAAATGAACAGCGGCATGTTAGACAGTGTTGCACGATTATGTTCTCTCAAAATAGTAAGTCTTTAGTCTTGATTTGAAAAACTACAGCACTTGACATTTAATGAATATGGCTTGGCAATCCAAAATGTAGAAATAGAGATTAGAGCTAGGGTGAGAAAGCAGTAGTCTGCTTGCGTAAGGAATTAGTACTATTCTAAAGTAGAAGTTCCATGGATAGAAATTTCAATTCTTGTACCTTCTTGTACGCCCTTTTACAAATTTCAATGGGTAGAATCGTAGTCCCCAGAATGAACTTTGGTGACCCAAGAAGTTTCAGCGTGTAACCGTGTTCACTTGTCTCCTTTGTCAAGATTTGAGGGCATAGGTGTGTGATTTCATAATGGAGAGGTGAGATACCATGACATCCGTAACTGGTAAAGAAAAAATCTCTATAGTTGGCGAGTTATTTATGTCTTCGTACGATTCTGGCTTGTTTGTTTTGAACTGTAGCAAGTAGCATTTCAGACATCGAGTCCTTTGACAGGATTGCCGAAACGAGCTTTAAGGTTGACTCGTAGTTTGTCTCGAGAGCTGACTTAATTAATATCACTGTCAACGTGCGTTTCCAACATTAGAAGATCTGTGAACTGCACCTAAACATGCACTGTTAGGCGTGGCTGTAGTGGTCAAAATAAGTTAGGATTTTACGGGCTGTATTTAAGTTGTAGTTCTTGTGACTCAAACATTACAGAAAGCAACCACACATCATTAATACAGTTTGGCTTAAGTTTGACACGCAAAGCAATATCAATGATCATGAACTGGATTTCCACTCTAGAAAAGCTAGATAACTGTCGTTTATGTTCAGAACGATTTAAAAACACAGCTTACCATCGAACGAGTTTAGTGTTTACATTAATGACGACTCTTGCCGCATCATCCACATGCAATTTTTCACCGCAAATATAGCATTACCAACCTGATAAAACCTTTTTCAGTTTACACACTTCTGATAGTCGAACAGTAGACAATTACATCAAGGTCCCTCCACCTGGTTACATTATGACAAATAAATGATGGTACACAAGACGAGATCTTCCGGCTCGAGAGGCGTTCGTAGTTTAAATATGCACCTATGCAGATATTGGGACTCTATAATTTTACGATACTATTTTGATCTACCACTTGTGGGGGCTTACTGTGAAGCTCACGAACTAACCTAAGTTTTAGGCGCCTTAGTTTTTTTTAAAAAACTTTAATTTTGCTATAAATTTAACAACAGGATGGGGACCATTTTGAATTTCAGGCGTCGGTAATTTTATATCCGGTGATTTGTTTCTTGTGTTCCAAATTGTGCACGGCGACCCCTATAATTCTTGATTTCGCACAGGAATGGTTTAAAGTTTCGTTGCGGAAGGTTTTTCAGCAAAAGTTAATTAGTCTTTCAATTTCGATGCGCATACAACCTTAAAGTTGCAATATGGATCAAAATTGTCAATTATTTTTTGTAAAACTACAGCGAATAGGCCATACTAAGGTGAAGTACTCTTCTTAGATAGACCTCTCGCCACTCCCGGCACACAAACTCGTTCATTTTGATGCGTTTCGGCCGCTTAGAAAAGCTGTTTTGTAAACAAACTTTCAAACAAAAACATTGGGATTTTCTGCTGTACACGTGATCAAGACCGCCAAGATTGATGACGTCAATGATCTCCTCTCTCTCCCTGAGAAATTGTACACAAGACTCGAACAGCAATATTGATGCAATGGCGGAACTTGAAGTAAGTAATGAATAATTCATAGTAAAGTTTGCATTTGCCAAACTTTCTTCGCTTCATTATGTTTCGAAAAGAATACGAGAAAGTCGGCCTGATGTGAGCTCGGCAGTCGGCCTGTCGGAGTACTTGCCGCGGCTTGAGCTCGTGAGCTTGGAGTTGTCGGCAAGTTAACCAGCTAGGCCAGTCGCGGCGGCACGTAGATGTAATTCTAACTAAACCGTAAACGATGACAACTTCCACAGTCTGATGAAAGAAACTTTACCTACGATGTTCTGTAATTAAGATGTGTAACTTTTCGATCGATCGTACGCGGGCGATCCGCAGAAACACGTAAGTAAATACGTGTTCAGCATGGACCACGCGCTCGCTAGTTGTTATCATATCCAATTCGCCATAAACAGAACAAAATAAAGTGTGGAATCAATATTTCAAGATCGCATGTGTGTATAAGGCGTACACTAATAAAGATGTTTGTACTTCATGAGAATGGAAATGCACTAGTCTGTTATACATGACGAAACTTTGAAAGTGGCCAGAAGTAACCGTGCCTTGGCCGACGATCCCACTGGCCGACATAGCCGTGATTGGCATCGACCGAGCTCACAACCAGCTGACATCTCCGGAAGTTTCGGGAATGTAGTGTAATAATATGATAAAAATTAAAGCTGTGCAAATGATTTTTCTCATCAATACATCAGCGACGAATGTGGTACGGCATCTTCCGGATCACCGTACAGATCCAGACGAGATTGAACACAAATTTTCTGCTAGTACCGCATGCATATACTACCGTTTCCGAGAGCGCTTCCCTCTCTGTCCACAATCCTCTCCCCGTTGTGTAATAGGTTCCTTTTTCATTATATTTTGACAAGAACGTGAAATTCGCATGCTAAATTTATTTTGTCGAGTTCAGTTACTCTATTTACCCGCCACTGCTGGCGACCGGCAGTTGCCTGACAGACAGGCTCGATTGAGGTAGATGAGACTAGAACGTCGTTTCTTTGCTTATGAACAAAACCATGGCTGTTACACATATTACAGGTTCCATATTATTATGGCATGGGAACATTCTTGACTGATTGTTTGCTACATCAATCACAGACCATAAAGAGGGTCCACGTTCATGCTGATGGTCAACTGGCTGCCATCTCAGACTACAGCTTGTGGAACTGAGAGTAGTGCTATTTTGATTGCATCACGCCACAGATACTTTTCATGGAAAATGTTCTTGATGAAAAATTGAGTAATTTCAGTGTTTAACGCTTTTTCATTGTCCATGAATGTTATTTAATGGCAGGTCAGCATGTCAAGTGCTACCTCAGACTCTGAAGAAGAAAATCCTAACTGCAGAGGGGGGAGAAGACAAAGAGGGAGAGGTAGAGGGAGAGGTAGAGGGAGAGGGAGAGGGAGAGGACACAGGTTGACAGCTGGAAATAGAAGTGGACAAGTCAGACAAAGACAAAGGGTAGTACAACAGGCAACTTTCCAAGAAGGCACAGAAGATCTCTTGGCCCAGAGAAAACAAAGGATTACAGTAAGTACCTGTCTGCAGATATCTTCCTCGGTGAACAAACATAATACATCAGACTGGATGCAGGCCACGAAGTTTTACATTTTAGCTATATCCATGTGTCAATACTGATAGCTGGTATTTTTCAAAGACAAGAGGAATTCTCATACAGAAGGCCCTGCTTTTTGGAGACAAGTTTTTCTTAGATTAAAATTGTGACAAGACATGTGCAGTTCAGTCAAGTTTCGATGTATTCAAATTCTGTAAATGGGGACTGGAAAGGTAACTTGTTTCTGGAGATGTTTTAGATTATACAAGTTGAATATTGAACAACTGCATTTGTTCATTATTGCCATAATTTAATTCAAATGTCATCAATACTGCAGAGTTTTCATGTTTGAAATGACCATTTATTTCTCTATTCAATCTAGAGACAAGTAAATAACATGAAAAAGGATCAGTTAAAAGATCTTGTTCTGAAAATGGTGGATCAGCAACCAGGCTTGGTTTTTAATCTTTTGGAACCAACTGAACACAAGTCTGGTGGATACCATCCACCACCTCAAGCAGGCAAACCTGACTGGTGTATCTGTGGCAACTGTAGGCAAATGCCAACAGAGAGGGAAAGACTTTGCTGTAAGAGACTCCCACCTCACTGCGTATCAAGGCTGGAAGTAAGTTTCATATATTCAAAACAAACAGAAATATGATCAAACATTCAGTAAGCCTACAAGTCTAAATGTGCCAATAAAACATTTAGAGCACATTGGTACATTTTTGCTGCAGAATTGAGTAACACCATATGAAAACAAGCAATTTAGAATAATTTTCACAATGTGAGTTACTAAATACAATGAAATTGATTTCTTATTTCATTCTCTCTGTGTGGTGTATACTGTGTACGTATTACATACCAAAATTGTACAGCAAAAGCTCTTTTTTATTCCAGGAGTTTCAAGTTGTTGTATTGAATGAGCTGATTCTTGCCATTGCTAGGGCATATAGGAATGACATATTGGCTATGGATGATGAAGACGACCTGAGTAAATCTAATCGCCATGCAGCTTATAGGCAATTCATTGTGTGGCAACATGGACGTCTTGGTGCTGGCAACAGATGTGTTATACCTAGTTGTTGTGTTTGGGCTATAAGGGATCGCTATCCAGATCCCTATGGCCAGTACACAGGATTTCATCCATCTCGTCTAGAGTAGTGTATGATCTAGCTACATGTACTTGTTGCAACATTCTATTTGTTGATATTTGACAGGACAGTAGCTTTACTTTTGATGCTTTTTTCACTGGTGTATTTTGATTGTCACATCAAGTTTATATTCTTGTTCTATTCAATGTTGTTTACATTTGACTTTTAGTCAGGACTGAAATACACTTGTCAACAATAACAAGTAGTCTATTCATATACTGGCAATGTTGACAAGCTGAACACTGTGTATCTCAGTAACAGGGAATAAAACATGAACCTTTACTTGACATTAAACAAAATATTGAAAACATTTTGCTTTTGGCCCAATTTTTTTTCTGTACTTTACTATGATTATCAATTGCAGATCCTTACGTTACATGATTATATCTCAAGTTCAAGCTCGCATTCCTGTTATACCGTAATATGTATTTTGCACACATGTTGCATCCACGAACTGTATTTGGTATATCAGTATTAGGCCAAGAAAATAAAAAGTTTGTTTCTCATCCCAGACATATTGCAAAAATGATGCAGTGACGCATCTTTTTTCTCTCTCAATATTATTCTTCAGCCAACGAGAACGCGCAAAAACATGAAAAAAACATAGGAATGCATGCAGAGATAAATGCACAGCAGTGTTGCTGTAGTATTTTTGTATAGCAACAGTTCTGCAGTTTGACTTTTAGTGCAGCAATGCAGAGTTTTGACAGCTTAATAGAATAGTGACATATGTCTACAGTTCTGAATGGAATGTTAGTGTCTGATATTTTGTGTAGTTGTTTTATAGAGCACAGTGTTATGCACTATCGTTGCATATTTTTGAGGGTTTTTTCATTTTATTTCCTCATGAGCAGAAACGAAGGTTTATGCGGCGGGTCTAAATTGACTCACGTGAGGATGAGAAACAAACTTTTTATTTTTCTTGGCCTCAGTGAGTATAAGAAACAAGCTACACTGATGGATACAACAAAAACTGAAAGTCTCAACAAAAGTTTCTGACTGTTGTCACTTCTGGTAAAAACTGTAAACAAGGATGAAGTGGGCCAGCTTGTACCAACATATTTCAGGTAACACTGAATTGAGCAAAATTAGGACTAAGTTTGAAAAAATGTCCACAAAAACTACATCTCATGGCAACTTTTTCAAGATATTGTTACAAGGAGGCATATCAGATGGTGTGACATCACCGGAAGACTTGACTTTCAAAATGTTGTAACTTTATAGACAGCTGGTCTCTGTCATTTGTCTTTGCACAGATCAAGATGTAAACTGTCACACTGAGAATCAAAGGCTCACATATATACCATTTAATGAGTTCAAATGTTACAAAACATGAAACTTTTAAATCCTGTATTTGTTTGCTACACAGTCACTGTATTGTACCAGTTGACTCCAGCATCCATAAGATGATGATGGTGGAATTTCTAGAAGGAATACAATACAAACTGTGCAGAGCTATTTAGTTTCAATGCTTGTTAGTGTTCTCACGATCTGCGAGCAATTTGCTCTTGCACCAAAGTTGATACTGGTGGTGGTATTACAGGAGCTAAGTTTGCAGAGATCCTCCTTGGGTCTGAGTCTTCAAGTACCATTGGTCGATACATTCCAACCTCATCAGCTAGTCTCATTTGAATGACAGCTTTTTTGAGTTCTCTGATGTGGGGATAAGTCTTCTCTACCTTCAGTGGAGAGGCTATCCATCGCCCACTTTTCTTGTTGTAGATTCTTTTATACCTAAAAAAACCAAAAAAAACCATTTACCTATTTGATGATTTTTTCAAAACAAAGTTTGTGCCTTGCAATTTCTTAATGTTTAATTAACATAGTAATGGATTTAAGATAGAGCTACACATTCATTTGCTGTACATGTATCTCCTTGTACTGTAACATCACAATGTGTGAAACTGTTCATTTGGCTGGCAATATACATTGTTGTTCCTGCCATATATATCACAGAGTTCTGACATGACTCTATACAATCATGTACTTGTAGTCTTTTTTTACATAACTGTAGGTTTTTGCTTGGCTGAAACAAAATATATTGAGTTTAACTTACATGATCTCACCATGCCTATTCTTGTTAATGTTTCTGCTGTAGTGAATGTTATGATCAATTGCTGCGAGACGATTTCTTGCTCTATAAACCGGCGGTGTATAGGCAAACCTCTTACTAGCATACTGAAGTATTTGCTGCTGAAAATTTTCTAATTCACCAGTATCCCTGCCAAGTGACAGAAGAGTAGACTTCATATACAAAAAAGATTCTGAATGATGATATGTTCATTACAAACAAATGAATACAGAGAAAAATATCAGTACTATTCGTGTGGTATTGCTGTATTCATGTGTAAGCAGACACACATCAATGATGTGGTATTGGTGCAGCAGACACAGCAACACCAATTCTAGAGAATACACATAACAGAAAACATTACAGAGCTCATTAGGAATTGAGATATCACACTTTGGAAACAAGATACATCTCTCTCAGTTCTTTCACATCATGGTACACCTCTTCTCCTCTCATCTTCCCCTTCCCCTAAAATCAACAGCTCAAGTTGCCCATTGTAACATGACACAGCAACTTTCTACAACAGCATGGCTTTCTAATTGTTTAAAATTCTCATGGCATGGATGGAAGCTGAAATCCTTTGTGAAAGTCACTGACTGATGGATATAGAGTTAGTGAATAAAACATCAATTTTTTTCTTTATTTGCAAAAATAAAAAATGTAAAATTTCACTATATTTGGAAGACTGAGGCAACAAATTTAATATTTTTTGGGATGACATTCACATAGGTTTGCTGGTAAAGGATTGGACTTCAATGTTGAAGCATGAGTTGGTTTTAAAACTTTTTATAACTCGCCACGTTCTCATTCCGTGTCGCCATTTGCCAGATATGTCATGTGGCGAGAAAATAGATGTCTAATTCCTGCTGAATCTACAAAAGTGACGTCAGAGGATATTTTTTGAAAACCTATTTCCCTGGGGAAATAGTTTTGACTAAATTTGGGCCAGTCACATGATAGTGTTGTCTGCAGCTTTGCAACAATGGCAGGCGACTAGAATGTGATGTGTGTCCGGGATGTGTGACAAACCTCTCTGTGTAATGGATTTTCCACAACATTCCAACAGCGTAGGAACTTTAACAGCTCACTGACAGAAAAGATTTAAGTGCAACCAAGGATGTTGCTAGGTATGCTTACAATATTTTTTGAAAGAAAGTGGCACCATGTACAACTGTAAGCGCTGTGGAAACATCGCCCAGTAAACTTGTCACAATGGATTGTTGCAGTGCAAAATATCAAACACATTATACACTACAACATAATACAACATGAGCGTGTGGTGTGTTATAAAACACCTGTTACCAGTCTTCATTCGGGCTATAGTGCCCGTTTATTACCCTCGTGGCTATGTGTTACTAGAAACACATTGCAATACCCCTCAGCCTATGGCCTTGGGGAATAGCGATGTGTTTCTGGTAACACACGGCCCCTCGGGGTAATAGTGGGGTGCAATTGCCTTCATGACCAGGTAATACTGGGTTGGTGTTTAATAGGTCATGGTAAACACTAATATTTATCATCTATATAATGTTCCTACCTTGCATTCAAATAAAATGGAATCTTCTTCAGGAAACGTCTATCAAAGATGATGTTTCGCAGAACTGAGTGGGCTTTACTGTTCTTTTTTAACCATTCCTTCTCCTCATCAGCATTCTCTGCCAAAGGGCCATGGTGACAATGGTTAGATCCAGTTGAACCAATTGAAACTATCCACTCGTGTTCGTTGATGACGTGGTGCAGAACACCACCCCACATTCCCTGTGATCCGAAATAGACAAGGTTACATGTACATCTACTGTACTAATACACAAACTTTAAAGTGTTTTGGTGCAAACAATATCTACGTAAACACAAGTATTTGCCATTTCAGAATGCATCAGTAATGCAACGCATTCCCAAACAGCATTTGAGAATTCATTCTAATGGTATTTTCATAAATAATTTTTCAATGAAATCACAAAAAATTCTGGTGCTAAATTTTCACATCATGGATTACTTGTATTTCAGCTCCTGCTGCTTTAAATAACACTCAGAATATCTGAACGCAGAGTCATAACTGAAACAAGCTATCAGGTACATGTAATTCATCAACTCCATGCAGACTTACTCCTTTTTAAGCTAATTTGAAAAACAAGTAAAAGATTTGACGTCAACAGCGACTGAGAAAGACTTTGAAATAATATGTGTACACAAACGAACATGAGTAGTGGCTGGGTTTTTACCAGGCTATGAAAATACATGAAAATGTCTAAATGTATTTATTTGATATGAAACTAATCCAGTTTGAAATCTCTCAGGTAGTAGCCTGTTATAATGCAAAGCTCACCCGAAATTCTATTTCACTGGTGGCCTTCTGACAACAGTACCAAAAGTGGTTGGCAATATGCTTAGCCCACTTTTGCAGCATTCTGCACTCCCTATCTTGACCAGCCTGAAAAAATGCATGCATTGACATGTTATTTGGTGTTACATGAGTGAGTTTTGTTCTCATGCTTTTTTCATACATTCATGACTACACATCTGCTACAATTGATCAAAGCATTATTTTTTAAGGCATAGAAAACTTCATTTAAAATTGTAAATTGCCTTATCTCAAGGCTCCACTGCCAAACTTACCTTAATATTTTCTTGGTGAGGTTTTTAGCAGTATGCCAAATGTCATGAGAATGCTTCATTTCTGGATAGTTAGACTCTGCAAGAAAGAATTACATGTACCTAATAAGCTGAATGTCTACATTTATAAAGTGTTACTTCATACATGTAGAGGTTCTTCATTTTAGAGGACAGCCTTTCAAATTAACACACATGACAATTTTGCTTTCTTTCATTATTTTTCTGCAATTCAGTGTATGCAATAATTTGTGATCTCACTCACTCATCTCAGCTCCAATTTGTGGATGGGCATCTGTCACTACTTCTGAGATCTGTAATCCTTTGTCCTGAAGTTCTTCAATTCCTTGTTTAAAACATGCTTTCTCTAAGTTGGTTGACTTTTTTTCAGTGAATCTCTTATCTAGTGTTGTAAGTGATAAGATATCCTTTGTGCTGTTTTCCATGAAAGTATAGGAGCAGTACTGAGCAGAATACCCTGGGGAGTCCATTCTGCCGTCACCTGAATTAAAATAGAAATCAATTATTATATCGATGTCGTATTGACGTTGAATGGCACATGCATTTATGACCAGTATCTTTGCATAAATTCAATCTCACACATTTTGTTTTAATATGTTTGTTGTTCCACCAAAGGTTCGATTCACAGATATCTTTTCACCATAAATATGCTGAACAAAGAATGAAAAAACTGACAGTTTCTTCATATTGCTAAAATTTCAAGAAATGTGATCACTTATGAGCACACACCTATACCTCGTTTTAGCTGGAAGACAGTAAAGGTACCCTACCACTTGACAATGCATTGACATGCAAAAGAAGTATAACACATCAAATGTACTTACCAAGTAAGATTACATCTTTGCCTTCATATTTACTGAGGAACTCTTGTTTGATGTTGTAGCCAATATCCATCTATGCATGGTACTAAGTAGTGGCGCTGTATCCGATAGAAAACATCAGCTGAAAGGACTCGAAGATTCAGCATCTTTGCCAACAGTTTCACTTTTCCAAAGTTATTTCCTGACATGAGAATAGCACTGGCAGTTAAGATGTCACCACTATGCATTCTTCTATTGAGTATGGGCTGTGAACACCAGCAGTAGCTCAATGACCTTCTTCACATACCTGCAAGGTTAACAATACATATACCAAGATAACAATTCTAAATATAACAAGATTTAATAGAGGATGATGAAACACTGATTGTGCAAGTCAAAGTTAAAAATATGAAAATGTAAACAAAGTTTCCATGTGCCAAAGAAAGCTGGCTGATCCATGAAGAGAACATTTCCAGTACAATTTTCTTTTCACACAATACATACCCATTTCAGATACAGAGTGATCCTCTGTAAAATGTACGTATTTGTGGAATGCTCTTACAGCTGCCAACTTTACACTGAGAGTTTGACCTTTCCCTAGCTAGTTCCAAAAGCTGATTTATAAATGTCATGCAATATTCTCCATCCAACAAAGTGACAATGTCTTCATCTGTGCTTATTCTCGGTAAAGAAATTGTGAAGTCTGACTGCCTTATCTGTGTCCTCAACAGTATCTACCTCCTGTCTCTCTAAGCTATCACTATTTTCTTCTACCTCCTGTCTCTCTAAGTTATCACTATTTTCTAAGTCCAGCAGCTCACTATCAAGGGGAATACTATCAACATTCACAGGCCTAATGCAGGGTAGAAATAAAAGGAAAATGCTAACTGCCATATGCTAATAAGATTGGAAACAAAAGACTGAGGTGTCTTTGTGTATACTCTTAATAATCTGAGCTATCTATCATCTGGCAAAATTAACATCACTAAATATGTCACATTTGATAATGTGATGGAGCATTTGTACTTTTGCAAAGAATATATGAAGTGCTCAACGATACGAATATCCTTCTAAACTCTACATATCTACCTTCCATCATCTGTACTGATCATAATTTCTTTGAAAATAAACATTACCCAAGCATGATTCGAAAATGTGGCATGTAGTCAGGATCATCTTCCATATCAGTATCATCAGCAGAGTCTAAGGATGTAACTTCATCACAAGTGACATCAATACTTAATCTGTAACAACACAAGAACAGTAATAGAAAATTTGTAGTGGTTTTGCAATTAGTTATGATTGAATGAGAAACTCTGTGACAAGCTTTACTGGACAACACAAAAAACTGAAGAACAAAAATTTAGTTTCCCTTTCTCACTATAAGGTATGTATCGAAATCCTGGTTAGATAGGTTATACACATTGCCAAGAAATTCTCAGATGAATTTAACATTGACTTACTCAAATGGATCAGGAAGGACTGTGACATGGTCTTCTCCACACGGATTCTTTTAGCTTGACTGTAACTGTCAAAGTGTGAGATACAAATATGTTCCAGTGTTGAGTAACATAAAATAATGACATACATTCTTTGTAATTTATACAACAAATTGTTGCTTAATTGTGTACATTGATCAAGATTTGCCTTCAAAATCACTTTGCTTATCAATCTAATTGGACAATCAATTCAACCAACATGGCAAAGTGCACCCCTCCCTGTCAACAAAGGGAAGGGCCCTTTACTACCATATCTACTCATTCTGACTCTTTTAATTCATTATTTACTACAACTGTATAACACCTTGCAACCAAGCAGGAGACCATTCAAAATTTTATCAATACCTCACAAGTACACAATGAATCTTCAAGAGGTTTTATACTAAATGGACTTTTGAACACTATTAAGAATATCTCGTCAATACTTCAATAAATACAGTGCTTTGTCGATTAATCACAACACAAGCAAGACAAAGAAATAAGTACAGTATGTCCTGTGAACGGTATCAGCACAATGTTAGCGCTAACAAACAAACAAGAGTGTATGACTTACTCTAGCTTGAATGTATCCTCATTTTCAGAGGCTGTTCTGTTTCACTATTTATATCTTCTATTCCTGACACATAGGAAACTGTACTCTCTCTGAATTTGAAGAGTAAATGATTTCTGTTGAAAATTAATTACTTACAAAACTGTACGTATCATTTTGAAGCACACAGACTGATTGTAGCAAATATTTGAAACTGACAAAAATGTAACACATCTGATATCCATATAGCAACACCAAACATCAGAAATATTATCATGCAAGACATATTATTGATCTTTCTATGCGCTAACTCACCCATGATTTGAAATCTCCGACAGATCAGGTTCATGTTGTCTCTTTGACTCATTCACAATTGTCAGATTTGGTGCTGGGGTGGATGTCACAATGGCACTACAGTGGGCTTCTCCAATATGTTGGTGTGCATAGTACCTGACAAAAAATTGTACTGTCATTAAAACGTTTGCAATACTTCTGTTGGCAGTAGCCAAGGTAAAATATTGTTACAGTAATCGTGTGATGTCTGACTGAAACAATACTGCAAGTTCAATAGAATTCATTGCATCAATGTACCCATGCCTGTGTAGGTTGGAGGGGAGAGATATACCTGACAAACAAACAAAGGATGGTAAATAACTTACGTAGTTGTGTTTTTGAAAACGATGGCATTGCCTACACTAGTTTCGATGATAATGGGAAAAAAAGTAGTCCAGGGACATAAATTTAATGTTGTATTTTGCGGATTAAACACAAAACACTGATTTCTCATCATCACATTGTTTCAAATACTGTTCATTCTCTGAAGCATGACCGCGTTGCCGTACATTCAACACCTTCTAATGATACTATTGATAGAGGTTGTGTTTTGCCCACATCATCACATGGAAATAACGTTATATTATCATGCGCCACTATGCACAATTTGTCCATGCTTCGATTAACTACAGACGAGTTCGAGTCCCCTTCCAACTCTGTACTGATACTCAGCCAGCCAAGGTCTGCAGACCAGAAATGTGCAACATTTGATTGAGTGATAGTCAAAATCACATTGTAACGCCCGAACGCCTGCTCTAGCTCCATCATACCATGGATGTAAAAAATAGATGATCATACACACTACGGAGAACAGAAGGTGGCTACCTCTGAGCCTTGCTGTCGTTCCCTCGGCCACAACTTTCCCCGGCGATGACTAAAGAACTGCTGCTATCGCTCGCTTGTAGTAGTACCTCCCATGCATGCTGACATGCTTCAGACACATTCAAACAGGACGTAAAAATCACGGTCCCTCCACAAAATGATTCAACCCCGGATTCAACTTACCAATCGATTAAATACCTCGCAACATCAACGTGGTGTGCTAGTCCCTTGTCACTCTTTATCTTCTTCCATCTATCAATCTGACCAAAAATGTTTATTTTGCCGGCGTTTCTTGCTGCTTTCCTCCGTTTTTTCGTGGAGTCGGTAAGGAGAGATCGCCCAGATCGCTTCACTATATCGCTGCCATGTCCACACACGCGTACACGTGCACACCACGCCACACTTTCGCGAACTTTATTATACACCCAATACGCATGCGTGCATAATCAAAGTCTTGAAATGACGTTTCAAATTCTGCGCCGTACCCCGGAACAGGACGCAGTTCTGTACGTACCAAAAACTGCAATTTATTCGATAATTAAATCTGATTACTCTAATTAGAGTCACCTCCGCGTTCCGGCTAGTGGTCGAATCTTCAAGTGGAATGGCTACCGATTTTTCGGGAAGGGTCCACCGCCGAAATGTAAACGTTTAAAACTGTTAATTCTGATCCATATACAACCTTAAAGCAAAAAATAGGTATCAGCCGCCACACCTTTTGAATGTCAAAAAATATTCAATGAATCAGTGTTGAAATCTGCAATGTCTTTTCTCTTTTCGTTTCTGTTTACCAGGTCTCCTTGAATATGATCACATGCAGTGATGCTGATGGGTCAGATGACGTAGTGGGTGAACCCAGTCTTATAGAGATGAAAGAAAGGGACATACATGCTCAGCAGTAATACTGAATGATTCTTTTACAACACTCTCCGTTAACTTATCATAATATGCTTATGTGTATGAGACAAGTTTGTTTCAGGTTCAAATTTACATGTATTTATAATTACGAATTTATAGGTGACCTACCTCGCTCGAAAATAAACTATTGACACCCAGTTAAGCGTTTTTAATCGACGGCGATAGTACTGAGAATATATGGACACTCATTTATTAAACTATTCACATTTTCTATGATGAAAATTTATTATCTGTTCACTCGAACAATATTGTACAAAACACATCGACAGGGCATCAACTTGCGTCTTGGGTCTTTGGCTATGCCATCTCTCGGAAGTTCCACTGAGGCCATCAGTTCCAGCACAGTGTGGAGGGACAGTGGTTCCAGTCTGCAGTTAGTGTAAATAACTGAAGAAACATTTTATCTCTCTAAATGCCAGAATACAAACTGAGATCTCATGATGTATCGTTGGCGTATCGTTGAACCGTTCGGTTGAGGGCGCTCGTGGACGCCCAGCTTCGTTTATCATTTTGGTTTGTACGGGATTAAAGAGGAAGCTATGTACTGTATATACACAGAACCTGGGCGTCCTTACTCAACCTGGTCACAGGATGTTGCCATGTGTTGATGTAAGTTAAAGCTCCATCAGCTGTATCTTTTTGCTATTTTTTCAGAATTTTTGTTTTGTGGTTTCCCTACACTTTCTGCATTGAATCCCAAAACTGCAATTTAATGCTAAGTATTTAGCATATCAACACAACCTGTAAGAGTATAATCTACATTGTTATTGTTGAAAATTGTATTCGAGTCTTCCGGACTAGAATTCATTTGTAAACAATAAACAATGATCACTACACACATACAAGCTCAAGCTGTGTTGACAAAAAGAACACTCGAAATTTCAGCATGACAAACGGATTAAGGTTAGACACGGTAGTTGATATACAGAAGCAGAATACTGAAAAACTTGCCACAAGCACAGAGTAACATAAACAGAGTGGCAACACTTGCATGCCTTTTGTTCCATGGTCGTCTCGGTAGACTATTGGCTTTTCATATTAAAATGAGCTTAAAAGGTGTTAAACGTTTTGGAGGCTTGGTTTGTGGTTGATAATTACACGAGATTATGCGAAACATACGACGAGATGGCATCGTACTGCCAGTCGCGTAGCAACCATAGTTACTTTGTGAGCTCTCAGGCCAGAAACACTGCCTCACGCCAATCAAAACATAACACGCCAGCAGTTTCATAAACATGTCCTTTCTTGGCGCACGTGTAAAAGACGGTATGACTGACAGTAAACCATTGAGTAAAACCAGATAGTATCGATAAAAGACTTTCAAATTTGGTTCAAACACACTCATTATATATTCATAAAAATATGAGAGGAATTTTTAAAACGGTAAACCCACTTTCCTGAAGCTCAAAACACTCCCGTTTTCGCCAGCACATCAATTCCGATCAGCACCACACGACAACAACAACACAAGCTTTGTCGAACATACTTTCGCTTAACAATTGGTGAAAATCCGAAAATTACCGAAGGGTGCATGGTCGGCACTCTTCGGAAAAGAGAGCCAAGAGCCTCGTGAGGCGAGGCAAACATGGATTGCTTACGTAACCGCTTCACGCCTTAAACAATAGCTGTTGCCACTCTGTCTGATATTACTCTGTGCCACAAGTTACAGCTTATGTCCCTTCAAAGAAGGTAGAAATTTTTCGATGAAGTTTTGAAATACATGATACTCCCAAAAACAACTAGACTATTATCGAAAGTAAATTATGGATTAATAGTCAAGCATTTCTAACCGACAGCGATAGTAATGGAATATATTGGCTTTTTTAACCATTCATTGGTTGTCCATTCAAATAAAATAGTACAAAACACATGGACAGGGCGTCGACTCGGGTCTTGGCCCATGGCATCTCTTGTAAGTTCCGCCGAGTCCATCAATCCCGGTCTACATTTGTTGTAAATAGCTGAAGAAACATATTGTCCCTCTCCATGCCAGAGGATAAACTGACATCTCATGATGTATCGTTGTCCGGCAGGGGAATCTCTGGCTAACGGTTGAATGGTGCGGTTGAGGGCGCTAGTGAACGTCCAGCTTCGTTTATCGTTTCGGTTCTTTCTTGTCCAAAAACACAATACGATAACAATGCCAATATCAAAAGATTGACAATTGCAGGAATGAATGTACAACATCATAAATTGTATATAGTGCCGCTCTTTTTGTAAAACACAAATATAACAATTACAAGAATTTGGGCGAAAAACAGTAATGGGGAAAGTAAAAGCTGTAAATCAATGCCCTATGGTCAGTATTATAGCTTCCCCTCCTCCAAACAATTTTTTCTCCCCTCCCCACAACCAAACCATCCCAACCCCCACTTCCTACAGCAAAAATTACCCCATTGTCTGCTCACTTAGGATGATTTTGCCCTTCCCACTAAGGTGTGCTGTCTTTTAGGTTCGTACTGACTAATTTTTACCTTTAGCCGGAAAAATTTCGTCCACAATAAACTTTGACTGGCGACACACTCTGACATGTATAATTGCAGTTTTTGCTTAAACAAGTTGACGAAATATGCTGTTTATCCTTTCGTAAGAAAACATCGCCACATAAAAAAATCCACCAATTCTGAATTTGTTATTAATACATTCCACATGTAAAGTATGTCAGTGTGGTAGTGACCACCAACCTATGAAAATGTTGACAACTGCTTCAGTGGAATTGCGTCATTGCCACAGGTACGCGGCCCCAGTCCCGGACGATGATATTTAACTTGCCTGTATATTTACCCTCATCCGATGACAACATTGCCAGCTGTTGTGAAATGAAAAGAAAATTGTCCTCGCCCACTGACATGAAAAAAGATATCCCACTTTGGAGAGCAGACGGGAACTTTTAGATACTACACTCCTGTACAAAATTGTAAATTCTTATTACAACATATCTGATGTACTTGCACAGATTAATTTTTATACTACCCCTGAAGCTCTGCGTCGTACACTTCTTTTTAGACCTGTTTCTTATCGTAAGAATATTTTAAAATTATCTTTTTTATCACGGAGCCAAAACTTTTTAGTACTATTTATAATGAACAACATTTAGACATTTAATTTTATTACTTTTAGACGCAATTCACATCAGCTGATTTGATTTATACACGGTGTAATCTGTTTTTACTTGTTTGTTTCTTGGTTTATATTTTGTTTTCATTGTCCATTTTTGTCGTGTTTGATTTTCTTGTTTTTCTTTGTCATTTTTATCTTTTATTTTCTATAAATGAGCCAGTAATTTGGCAACCTGTTTGTTTATAAATGAATAAATAAATAAATAAATAAATAAATAAATAAAATATCCTCTTCCCTCGTACTGACATAAAACAGATATCCTCGCCTACTAAGATAATAACATATCTGCCCTCCCTCTAACAAACCGCTTGCGAACACCATTTTTTCACGCACAGCTTCATTGCCTGCACCTGGCCTTTGAAAGACGCTTGTGATTTTGTCAGAATTCGTTAATTATATTAGAAATCAGCGAGTATATTCCACAACGTTTTTTTTTCACAATGAAGCTGTCATGTGGGCTGATTGCATCATTATTACCGAGAATTTCCAATCGGCGTACTCTGCCCTAGAATGACGCAATAACGATCCAGTTCCAAAGACAGGTAGTGTCAACTGTCGGTGTTTGCCACCGAAATTGTTTACCTAACCTTGAATACATTACGGAGTGTGTTAGCACATGCACTGTGTCAGTGATTTGGCAACGAGGTTTTGCAGCGAGGCGAAGTATATGTTACTGTTGAACACGCCTGCGATATATGAAAACACATTCTCGCGAGCCAGAGCATGATTTTGCTCCGCAGACGTACGCAAGAATCAAGCGCCAAGCTGTTGCCGTAAAGGGCCATGTGATTTACGACGATGTGCAAAATCAACCACGGTCTCTTTGCGGGTAGCGCCAAGCCGCTGCCGTAATTGGGGCATTGTTTACGACGATGATGAAAACAATGATATCACAGTTTTTGTGCATAACGCGGTCATTATGGTCAGTAAACGGAGCCAAGATAATTTTGAAGACGGTTTATACTACAGTCGTGCGCTCACAAATGTAATACATTCTGAGACTGACAGGGCCAAACGCAAGTTTGATTTACATTACAATTTATTAAGGTTTGTTTTCTAGAATTGTCAGATTACGAACATATATTGAAATATTAAGTAATTTCGAATCCAGGCAGCAAGTTTAACAAAGTGAAATGACTACTGCAATTTACAATTTTTCCAATTTTCCCCTCACAAAAACAAATATTTATGCGTTCAGATGAACACCTCTGCATTTCATATTACCCTGGAACACACTGCAGCTATTAGAGGGTTGATGTTGGCTTTTTGACTGATATACTACGCCATCAACGTGGAAGTTCACGCCAATGATGGTGCATGCTTAACGACATTCATGATATTATCTTAGTTTCAAAGTTATCGAAGTATACGTTGAGCACATTTTAGGCTACGATCTGATTAGTCATTGAAACCGATATTTCCTTTAAAATCTAATTCAAATAATCGCACAAAATTAATTGGTGAAGACGTTACAATGAAATTTTGGATGGCTCCTCATTGTATGAAAATTTGCCATAGGGTGAATGCTTCCGTTCCTGCGGTAAAAATGCAGCATCTTAAGTGAGTGCAGACATAGAATTCCTGATCCCGAATTACGAAGTCTCTCGAGAGTTGACGATTCAAAAATCAGGAATTTGCCTGAAAAAGACTGGGCTCAATCGTCCTCATGAAAATCGTCAGGTTAGGGGAACCTTCCTCCAGTTACAATAAAAATGGGACCTAACAGAACAGTGTTGATTTGAAATATTGTTAATGGTGAAACCAGTGCTTGCCCGCTCTACTGAAATTCAGAATTCAATTCATATCGCATGTAAAACTGGACGAAATAATCCCTTGGATTAATTCCAAACTTCAAACACATAAGGAAAATTTTCTGTAGGAAAGAGAGACAAAAAATATATGTACACAACTTACCTGAATAAATATTTAAAAGAAACGCCTCCATAAATTTTGGGTTATGACTTCCTGTTGCTAGCTATTTACAGTAGTAATTCTAGAATTCCCATAAAAATTGGTGTAAATTGGTGTATGACATTGACCAGACTGGTGATTTAGTTTTGAGCTTGAATAATAATGTTCAAGTATTAGTTCAGCACTTACGTCATCACTCCAAGCATTTATTGCTTTGAAATCTGGCCCATCGTGGTAAATCACTGACCTTTTTGCTAGTTTGCCTGCTTTAAGGCTTTGCGAAGCCTGTGCTTGTACTCTTAGAAAATTCTTAAAATTTTAGGCTAGATTATTTTGCACTAGTATCTGAAGAATTTTCAAATCCTTCCTAAATATTTAAGTCCCCTCCTCCCTAGACTGAAAACCTAACCTGAAACTCAACTCAGGAAAGGTTCAAAGTCCAATTTTTTTAAACTCCTTCATTCCGCTTGTTTGCCCTACATCTTGTCGCAAGTGAAATTTAACCATTCAACGGTTGTCAGGAATCTAAGCGTGGACAACCGGAATATTTACGGGGCAATTTCATTAAATGAGTTTATGAGCAAAACGGTCGGATGAATCATTATAAACAAACATGGATGTTTGTTTACTGGTTTCTATGACAACCCGTATTCATAGCCACGAGAAAGTGACGGCATATACTATACCCGTCAAATGACATATTGTCATCAAAGTCGTAGTCCTTTCTACAGAAACTATCTGATTCTCAGCCAGCTCAAGTGCCAGTGTGTAAGTGTTTCTATAAAGAATTATCCTGGTTTTTCAGTGCCGCAAAATGTTTAAGAGCAACATTTCAATTAGAGGTATACTGTCACCTGTTCCAATTTTGCCACAGTTACCATGGAAAGAGAAAATCTAACCAATCACAGATTTTAAGCGGGTGGCCGCTTTTTAAAAACATCGCCCTCTCATGGGCATTTTGAATGCCAAGGAACGCCCCTTTGACCATATATGGGTGTATTTAGATTACAGGTGACTGTATACCTTTAATCGTCAGAGATAAAAGACCACTAATAGTCTGCATGATAAAACGGACACTTCCAGTCTTTCATCAATACCCGTGAAACAAAAGATTTTAAGCAAAACAAACCGATATTTTTTCTGGTAAATATCTTTATTTATAGGGCGAAAAAATAAGTGTGCGGCTGTATTCAAAAATATCATCAAGATTAAGAAATAACAAAGGAAATGTTTCTGCTAATATGAATGTGAAGGCAGTCAAAGGTGAAAGTTCAAGGCCCATGAACTGCACCACTTTGTAACATGTTGACATCAAGATATCCTTCAAATTACTCTTCTGATTTTGTTACTTAAGCGAAACAGCCTTTTACTGCATTAAAATAACATCGATTTGTGACAGAATTGGCATGTAAATTTGGCTGTTTACTCGCCATCATAAATTTCCCGCCATTTTCAATAATATTTCACATTACAGAGAAAACATCGAATAAAACATCCCAGTGGGGGCGGTGCATGTCATGTTTTCCGATGAAGTAGTTTAGTGTCAAGTTTTGCAATAGGTCAGTTTCAAGTTTTCCGATGGTGATTACAATATCCTGTCAACATTCAAATTATTATGTACAAACACAATATAACATTTTCCCCTCATGAAGACGGTCATATTTGAGGGGTCTCTTCTTTATCATTTACCTTGTTCAAAGTTGCACACGCCATTCCAGTCCGTACCAATATTCACTAGTACACTAAGTAAAAATACACAAATCAGTAAATGAAATCGTGGAAATAACGCGAAGAGTTTCAGCTCGAGAGCAATTTAACAGAAAGAAGTCCGTTTCGATTGGAAAGAGTAAGATGTGCTATGCCTGTCCTTTTGTAACATTTTAATAAGACTTGAGCGCTGTCGCAAAACCCTTCACGAGAATAGAAACGCCATTTTTAAAACAGGTGTCGAGTGATGATTCTTATTTCAAGAAACGGAATGGAATATGTCGAACTAAGTTGACGCAGTGTGGGAAACGCAGAAAGCACTGTGTTGGAAAGTTGTCCTGTTTTTAAGAGACATCGTTTACGGAAAAGCGGGACAGTCTCGTAGAAAAAAAATGTAACCATGCCACTTCTTGGAAAACTATCCATAAATGAAGGTCAGCAAAAATTGTTGAGATTTTAGGGGAGTGTATGTGGGCATTTTAAAAATTCGATAACAACGTGAGAAATGAAAATGCATGTTGGCATTCTGACCACCCCTCCTAAAATCTAATGGTTCATTCATTATTTCTGATTTCATTTCGTGCTTATTTCGTGATCCCGAAAGTTACACAAACTAGGTGGTTGTCTGACAAGCCTTTATAATGAGTCTGTTTGCTAGGCAGAATTCCTTTTCCCATGACCTTGCTGGAAATTTATCGATTTTCCTTATGCAACTCACTAGAGAGTTAATAGCTGTTTCGGTCATTGAACCCAACTACGCAACTATTTAGTGATAAAGACTTTCTCGCTGCCACATTCAATGTGGTGACGTATATGCTTCGAGGAAAATCTTTCCGAAAAGATAACGAAAGTCCTTGTAGGGCTTGGCTCGAAGTGATCTCATTTTCCCGGTATTTGAAAATATTTCACGACTGTTGTGGCTTCATCCGCTGGGCAAAGATTGTTCATAGCAGTTCACATACACGTAGACCGAGAAAGACATTCAGCACTTGTCATGGCTACACGTATGACTGTATTCCTACTGTAACGTTTTACCAGTGGGAAGACAATACGACATATGAAGGAACAGGGGGATTTTCTTGGAACTACGGGACTGCATGGCGACACAAAAGAAAGAAAATTAACACAACCATATACTTGTTGTAGCTCTTCGTGGCAGAGCTACAGCCCGGAGCTACAGCAAGTGGTGTGAGGCCTGTAGCCGGGAACACACAGTCCTCAGCCTACCACGCAGAGTAAATACATAAATATTTGCTGTTGCTTCCCCAAGGCAGAACATAAGAAGTATGCAGCGAAGTGTTGAATAACCCGGAACAAGCATTCAGTCAGACGTTAAGGTGGAATATGCCACTGGGACACACACATTTTTTTCCGGACCGTAACAAACTTTGACAATACACTTTTGGCCTACCAGTACTTCTGTTGGCTCATTTTGAAGCTCATAGAGTATCTAAAGTTTTCATCGGCTTAGTTTGATGAAAATCGAATGGTGATTTTTCTTTCTTAGAGTTATACACAGTGATGGAAAAAACTTTAATTTTCAATTTGATATTTGATTATTTGTTTCTCTGGTACCAAATTTTGCATGATGACCCCGAATTTTTGTTCTTGATTTCCAAAGGGAATGATTTCAAGTTTCTTCACGCAGTGGTTGACATAAGCTGAAATAATGGGCATTGTTTTACGACAACTTTCTTGACAAATGCACAACACTAAAATTTCATGTATCTACGATCATATCATGCATATTGACCGGTCCATATCAATGATCAGAGGTTTTAACAATGCATTAAAAGTTCACCCACTGTTTTTGTCTTTGTGAATGAAATTTATATGTTTTATGAATATCTGAAGCATCGTGTAACTTCAGGTATCTACAAATTAACAAAACCAGGTTGGGTACGGAGGATGGTCGGAGGAATCGAGGCGGGTTTTTTTTTGGGGGGGGGGGGGGTAGTGGAGTATGGAAATAGTGATATCCTCCAACACAAGGACGCAGCAAATTTTCAGTTACTCTGTTCTGAACTTACTGATGAAGTGAGTCGTTGATCTTGTCAATTTGTACTCACAACAAACCGAAATACGGAATAATTTATGATGAGTTTCATTCCAGAAAACAACTAAAACATGAAATGCTATTAGGATTCCGTTGGAGCCAATAACAACAAGCGACAGTTACGAAACAACCCCTGACCTCTAACCCCTACGCCATTTAAATGCATAACCCGGCATCCTTACTGTTAGATTGAAATGTTCGGTCATATATGGGTAATCCGCTACTAAACTCCAACGCAATTTAGAGGTTTACGATTGCATTTACTTATATCTAACCTGTCAATAAACTGCGCATACCATATATATGGGCCGCTTTGACAGGTTCGGAAATGAAAACTGTGAATAGTAAAAAAACTGCACGATTATACATACCAAAGATATCGGACATAATATCAACAGATACTTCGACCGACCTCTTATCAACTATATACTTTTTAGCAGAAGTTTTAGGCTGGATGGGTGAATGTGTAGTGGGTTTGGAAATTTTCAGAGGAATCGGTTTAGGGCATTAAGGGGGCTACTAATAAATTTTACATCACAATTCTTCCGAACACAGTAGTAAGTTTTTATTGGGGTTTGGGATAAAATAAGAATTTTACACCCATTTTATTCATTTATCTAAATGGAGCGAAGGAAAATTTAACCATCCATGTAACTAAAGTATGACCCTGACCTATATACGAACTCACACGCAACAGCTGGCGCAGCAGCAGTGCATTGTCCTGAACTAAGCGGGAAATTCCCTGCTGAGTCAGTTCCTGGACTTGCGCAATACACTAGCTATGACTCACCCCCACTATCAAAACGGAACGACATTCTATTCTCTCTCTCATTTGTTAGATAGATTCTGACTGAGCGTACCGAGCCGGTCTGCTCTTCAACCCGTACCGGAACAGTTCCGAAGGTGCGGGTCTCGTTTCTGGATGTGAATTTTATCTGCTGGCTGTTCCCTTTTCACTATGTTGGAGTCGTCGGAACGAGCGGAACCATAGGGATGTTGCGCAATATCCCTATCAGAAAACTGTTGCGCAATACCCCTATCGGTACGTTTTCAGGCAGGAACTTTCCAGCAGGGACTTTCGCAATACCGCTTTCGCAATACCGTTCCAGTTGCTTAGTAACTTGTGATGTCATGTTCAATGTCTGTCATTCTACAGTTTTCAGAAAATCGTTCCGATAGGTTTCTGTAGAATTTTTCTGAATCTAACTTTCATATCCATTCAATCCATAATGTCTTAGGTATCTTTCCAGAGGTGGACTAAATCCTTCTTGTTTTTGAATTTCTAGCGCCTGATGAAATATGTCCTGAATAAGTTCTGACCCCGGGGCCTCTGTTGTTGCACCTTTTTCTTGTATTTGTGTAAGCAGCTGTTTATATTGCACATAATAATGTTTATATTTCTCTCGTCTCTTTGCTACACCCGTTTTTCCTTGTACCACATCAATAATAACACCTGGTATAGGAGTTAAAGCTAAAAGAACTGGAACTGTCGGAATTGCTGCTATGACAGCAGAACTTACAAGAATTCCTTTAGTAATATTAAGAGCCATATCAATTCGACCCATTAATTTATAACTTCGTCGATATGCGGCGCTAGTTCTTTCGATATAGTCGGCCAATTGTTCAACGCTTTCAACAACTGAGATGTGCATTTTTTTACTGTATATGTAAGGGATGATAAAAAATAATTGTAGTAATATAGAAATACAATATGGCAGAAGGAGGAGAAGATATACCACTCCAGGATTTCGATGATGCAAATTTAAATGATGATGACGCTACTCCTGAAACATTCTTTATAGAAGATAATGCCCTTGCAGAAGCTGATCCTTTCCTTGCTAGCTCAAGCGCGCGGAGCCCGCAGGTAGATCGTGTGATTGGACAGAGAGTAGAACTTGAAATAGATATGGCTGAACAATTCTTAGATGAGAATAATATTACTGATGAAGCAGCACGAAACGAATTAATTTTGAATGCAAATATTAAGAATGGAAAGCTGTATTATAAAAACCTCAGGCTATCAAAAACTACAGGACGTGGATTTAGATCACTTGAGACAGTAAAAAGAGAAGAAGGAGGATATGAATTTGTAAGTAAAGTATATAGTTTGAGGGGGAGCAGCGCAGAGCCCGAATTTGTTAGTTCAACATTGTATTCTGAAGATGTGAAAAACGATAAAATACCGGCTGAGAAGATGACGCCAGAAGACATGGGTGTATACAAAGATGAACTGACATTCTTACGACAAGATGCTTCTGGTAATGCAGATAAAATACAAGCTTTTGAAAATAAAATCGAACAATGGAACAATCTAAACCCAGAATATAGAGCTATTAATGATGAATTAAAGATTGCGAATATGCGTATTAGCGAGCTTAACAATGAAAAAGTTAAAATAAGGCTAGAGAAAAGAGAAGTTGAAAAACAGTTAAAGGAAATTCCTAAAGATCACACCCAAGCAAAAGAAAAAGCCGAGAAACTACTAGCTGAACTCATAACAAGAGAAGCTAAAATTGACAATCGAATTGAATACGAAAATGGTAAGATTAGCGGGGCACGTGAAAGTCTGGCTACGACTAGGTCTCTTCGTGATGTAATTTCCGATCCAGAATTGTCACTCAGGCTGAAGCTGACAGAGTTATTTAAACGAAATGGTATTACAATAGCTGCAATACTGACTGCCCTTGGAATGACAATATCAACAATTGCCCTGGCTGTGACTAAAGTAGGAGGAGGGGGAGCAGGAACTGGAGCAAACGCAGGAGGTTCAGGTCCGCCCAAAGTATATACAAAAGCGAAAGAAATTGTAAAGCAATTTGGCGAATGGTTAAAAACCTTGGCCGCAAAAAGTGCTGCTGCAATACCAGGTTTAATCGGCTCCCTTGTCAGTTTTCTATTAAAAACAGCAGGATCGGTTGTCGGATTTGTTGGAGAACAGCTATGGATATTTTTGACTGGATTAACATTAGTCATTATAAATAAAATTATGTATTAATATATCACCCCCCTACGGAATCGGCATGTTTGGTGAAAAGAATATTGCAAAGTTTCTTTCTAAAAATAAAGACCTGTTTGGTTTCTCTGTCGAATTGGAATGGTGCAAACTTCGGCGGGTAAATCGCCATATCCTTCGAGCAAATCCAGGTGTCCGACTCAAAGATGATAATCTGTATCATAACATTTTAGCTTTCGTGAAGGAATGTCAAAAGACTAACTTCTTTAAGCGACTAGAATTCATAAACGTCTTTCAGGAGATTGACAATGATGAAATGGAAGTCCAACATCTCCAAGAATATTGGGTTCTTCGATTGATTCGCGACACAGGCAATCGATTTATCTTTCAGGCAGACGGAAATATTTACGTAAAGATGTGATTTTTTCTTCTAAGTCATTATATACACGAAGTGAAACTTAATTTTCTTTTTTTCTTCTACTATATACATTACACGAAAAATGGGGTACGATAGATCATTATTACCGACTTTCAGCAACCGAATACCGAAGGGAACGAAGTCAGAAAGAACTCATCATGTGATTGCTCATAATCCAACTGTGGCAGATCCAGGCCAGACACTTAACATACGATGTCCAAAGTTAGAAAGCGGAGTAGTACTAGTTCCAGATACTTTCGACCTGGTTTTTGATCTCGAAGTAATGGGAGATGAATATAACCGAGTAGTTCAAAATGTTGCAAAAAATTTGGTGGAGCGTATGGTTCTCAAATTTGAGGGTCAGCCACTTTTCAATTTGAACAAATATAACCTCATTGAATGTTATCGCGATCTCTTCAAACATAAAAAGGAGAGATCGAACATGACACTGTACGGAATTCAGAACGAAAATCTAAGAAAATTAAGAAGCGGTGCGACCGATGCAGATGCTGCCGTCGTGGGCGATAAGTTACTTTTCGACACATATAAAACAAAATATGCTATTCGTCTCACTCACCCCCTAATAACAGGTCATGGAGTTGCATATCCAAAAGCGTTAGGGAGTCATATTGAATGGGAAATTACGTTGGCACCTGCCTCCCAATTACTTGTTAGTAATCAGGTTGTTACAGCCAATTATAAATTAAAAAACATTCAAATGGAATACGAAACAATAACTGACCCCGAACTCGCGAGGTCAACTGCTGGTTATTACAACGGTGGAAAAAGTTACCTTTACGAGCATATACATTATTTTAGAACAATCCCATTCAAAGAATCGGACACGGTTATCAATGAAAATATAAATGTGCCACGACGTAGCATTAGAGGTATCTTATTACTCTTCACTAAAAATCAGAATCAGACAGAACTGAACAGTGAACTTTTCTTTAACCCATCCATTGAATCTGTGTCTGTATCAATCGAAGGCATTGCAAATAAAGTGTACGCTCAGAAGATGATACCAAGACAATTTTGGAAAGAAACACGACGGTATTTTGCTGAAGATAAAGATTGGTGTGAAATTGATATAGATGAGGTCGATTATTTGAAGAATAAATTCTGTCTGTTTATCGATCTGCGTAGTTTTAAAGATATTGAGTTTCATGGAAATGGTCTTAGAGTAATGAACACAAAGGACGGAATACAGCTTGAGATCCTGAAGAAAGATGCCTCGTGGGGTGGCGATGACGCTCACAATGACAATATATTTGCCCACGTTTATGTTATTAGCGATGCCCAGGTATCTGTTGAAAATAGTAGATTAAAGTCTTTACAATATTAAACCGTAACGTAGGTCATTCCTATCGGCCATGTTTCTGCCAGCCATTCTCCCGTGTCTGGATTGTATAACTGCACACGTTTGATATCATTTGGCGCCATCATGATTTTACTACGCTTTTCACTACGAATTTCTCCAGCCTTTTTCCGTACAAACTGTACAAATTGTGCCGGCTCCGGCTTATTCCCAGTTTTAAACAGATCATAATAGTCTTCAAATTTCAAATGTTTTCTAACACAAACATCTTTAACCCCTTTATTTTTTTTCGTCTCGGAAACGGGAGTTCGAAAAGCATACACTTTCGAGCGTATGCCGACAAAATCAAGAATAGGTTCACCATTCAACTCATCTTTAAATTTACCTATCACTTTTTTATTAATCTTCGGAAAGTTGGGCCCACTCATCCCACTAGTATCGTAGATCGACTCCTTACCATTCTTTTCCACATCTTCCCGAACTATATCATTGAAAGTTACGTCCGGGGAGGGAAGTGGCACACTGTAAACAAAACTATCAGTATCCATGTAGGCTAATCGTATTCCAGGGAACCGCTTTCGAAAGTAATTGTAATGCGTCTCATACATAAGCAGCTTAGAAAGTTCGAGTACTGCGGCGCCGATGAAAACTGGTTTTACATATCTATGCTCATCCGTTTTCAGTTCCAGTAGGGCACTGTCGCAGGAATCGCCATCCTCTTCGGAAGTTATGAGAGTTATATGTTTCGTCTTTGGATTATACTTCTGAATCTTTTTAACGGCCGCTATCCGTACCGTTCCAGTCCGAAACAAATTTAAAGTCTCTGTACTTTCGAACATCCTCTATTGTCTTACCGAACATTGCATTATTCATCAGCTTATAGAAATTCTTTTCGAAATCTGTCTTTCCCTTTGCCCTCATTTTAGTGTTAAAGTCAATATATTCTGCAAGACATGGCGCCTCATCGAAAGCAAGCACCCGATAAATCTTTTTCAATCTCATTCCCATCCGAAGATAGAATTCCAGCAACTTGTAGTGTAAGACGTATCTCTCTCTGTCCAACACACTTGTAATCAATCGAGTGCCCTGCCTCGGAAATTCATAGTGATGTGGCGCTAATGGCAAATCGCTGTGTTCTTCATGTAATTCGACCGGATATTCTAAGTCTACTTCTAGAAAACTTGGTGGAAAGGTGGAACCGGGTCCCCACCCTCCCAAGCCTGCTCCGCATTCTAACCATTCTTCCATCGTCATCCAATGAAGTCCGCCCGTGGGCATTGGTTGACTCATTGCCCAGCCGTAGAGATTGTTTGCATCGAGATATTTTATTTCAGTTAACGGTTTCTCAGGGTCGTAATTCCCGCCAGCCCCTTCGGCGACGTAAGCAGGATGATTTGTCTGTAAGTAATGAATATTACACTGGCTGATACCGCCTCGAATCCCCCTCTGTACGAAATTCATCTGCTCAGCATCTTGAATGAGCCCAAACTTATTACCTGTATAAAGTAACATAGCATCCCATGTTAGACCGGGCGCCGACATATAGTGGGCTGGATCTAACTTGTAAGCTTCTAAACATGTGTCGCGGAAATTTTCGAATATATTTGCAAGAAGGAGAACGTCCGTCTCACAATAGAATTCCATATAATCTTTAATCGTCTTACATCCCACTTCATCCCACACCTTCAATGCATGCTCATAATCAGATTCTGAAATCCCCTCTTCCGTCAATTCGCTATAAAATTCCCCCCTCTCCGGGAGCTCCTCCTCTCCCAGTCTGTCAACCGAGTCTAAATATTCATACGGGAAGAAACCTTTCGCCCTTTGAATGTCCGGGTACGTAAGTGGTACCGTCCATCCGTGGTCCGGCACAGTCGTTGCCAACTTCGCGAGCGACCCCATCATCAACTGAGCACTGTCCATAAACTTTATAGAAAAGAAACGTTTCTTTATCTCCCTCTTCCGGTTCGGCCACTCTCCACCGACAACAACTGAGGCGCTAAAGATAAATGTTTTCGAGAGACCCATAATTCCTCCATTGCTCGTCTTAGCTATGATATTTGGCTCTTGTCCGGGACCATCATCTATTTCATGTAATTCTTTCAAAATAAAAGAACCATCGTATCCCTTGAGGTTGTGAAAGTAGATAGGAATGGTTCTCGACGGCCGGCATCCTTCGCAATAAAAAGTCGCCTCCTCCTTCACTACTCGGTATCCTGCCGGATCTCCACATGCAATACAGACTGGATTGCCGTAATTAGAAGGATCCCCCATCGGTTTTATTTTCCAATAATACGATTTCGAATAATTCTCAGCCCTCCCTTCATATCTTTTAGAAATTCTGTAACACAGGAGAGACCTGTGAATGTTCTTTTACCATAAACGGTGGGCCGCCGTTCCGAAGGGTCCACCCCCGTTCCACCATAACATACGAAAGACAATTGGAATGTGTCGGCCGGTCCCCTTCTCAATAATTGCCTCAGTATCTGCATAGACGACGTAGGGGGCGGGGACCTTCTTCCGATGTCCTTCGAATTGACATACTTCCTTAGGAAAAACTGGCTGGGCAGGTCTGTTCCACAGTATACCTGATGTTCTTCTAATTCTTCTGTTGACTTAAAACCTCTTTTACAAACCGAGCAAATACACTTCCTTCTGTGTTCATTCTTGCGATTAGTATATGAATTAAGAAGACGATTTAATGAAGTAATTGGCACGAAGTGACCCCCGCCCTCCCCTCCAACTATCAGTAATATATTTGCTACCCGATCCGCTCCGCCGTCAGGGACTCCGCTATATAACATAGTTATGTCTGACGGGTCGGGATCGGACTCATAGATCTGAAACACTTGAAGTTTCGTGCCTGGATTTTGCTGCTCGAAGCGCCTGAACACGGTCAGATCAGCGGGCGTAGGAAATGGTACCCCATCCCAACAGTAGTCAGCAATAAATTTGTAAAACGTATTCCATTTTCTCCTTACCTGACCACATTTCTTTTTGCGAAACTCGGGATCGCTCAACTTTATACTTGCTACGACAGCATACTGAAAACAATTCTCAGACCCCACCGGTAGAATAATTTCGCTAACACAATGCTTATTTTTAACCATCCGGGAAGTTGGACTGCGCCAGCCCCGAGTAAAACTTCTACTAGAATTACTTTAAAATTAAGTATCTCCTCGAGAACGAGGCCAGAACCCTCAACAGCTTGAATTGTATCAAGCATATCGTCGTAGCGTTTTACTAATTGTTCTTTCACACCCGACCCTCCTACATCTTTTGTGTATGTATCTTTTAATTTAACAGGCAATGTACGCGGTTGTGTATTACCAGTTTTCGGATCCGATAATTTGACTTCCATTTCAGTATAAACAGAGTACATCTTTCTTTCTTTGGCCATACCTTCAATATCCACCAGCTCCCCGATATCCTCGACTCGCTTGACTTCAGGAAATTCTTTTCGTAAAACTGCTCCCTTGAATGCTGTATGTAATCGACGGGCCATAATAATCTTTATGATATATACTATCCTAAAATTTTTAAAAAATGAAAAATAATTATTTTATGATAGGTCATCAAAATCCACTATAATATTTTTGGCAGCATTTATTTGTTTATATATCTCGCCTAATCTTTCTAAGTCGACTAGTTCTTCCACATCTTGAATTTCTGGTTTATTAGGCGCAGCACAAAATAACCTCTCAACAGTGAAAGAAAGGGCACGTTTATTTAAGCGCGGTTTAAATGCTAAGAATTCTATCTTACTACCTTTCCGGATATTACGAGGTACAATAGCAGGATTTTCTCGGACTGGCAATGGGCTCACTGTTTTAAAAGCACAGTCAATTTCTTGAACCATATCAATACATGTATCGAAATCGGCCCCTCTTTTAAACCGAAATTTAAAATACGCCACGCCCTGTGCCCCGCTCCCTCGCTTCTGATACACTTTAGATGGATTGTAAAATCCAGTAGTATTCTTGGAGTGAGCGGCTAGGCTTGCAGCATAACTTTTAGCAGTGCTTGCATCGAAACTTTCACCTAGGGTACGGAATACTATCAGATCGGTAAACTTTTGAAGACTTTGTTGCCAACGGACACACACCCCATCGCATGTAGCTGGATCTTTTGAACCGTACTTAGGTCCGATATTGAAAACTACTTCTAGCTCACTGTCTACGTATATGAAAGGATCTACATATTCACCAAATACTAATTTGCCTCCATCATCAATTTTGATGTTTTCTCCGGTTTCAAGTATTTTTATTGCATCTGAAATAGAAAGGATTGTCATTGTCTTATCGTATATATCTTAATAAAAAAAAAAAATTTTTTTTAAAAATTTCTATGATATAGTATCCCCCAAAATGTCATACATATTCATAAATGGACCAACTGGAAGTGGTAAGAGTTACGATGCAGTAAATTTGGCAGAGACTCACGTACCAGAATTTGACACTAGTTTTTCCAGCAACATTGCCGACTTTTATAATGGACGCCACGTTTCGATTGCCGATTTTCAGAATCAGTTTATAGAACATACTCTTAGTTTACAATGTCGGGCTGGGAGGGCCTCTCCTTCGGAACGCTACATTATTTGTGACTCTTCCATAATTCAACATCTAACTTTTTCTAGAATCCGGGGCGTTTCCACGGAGTGGGAAGAAAAAAAGATTGTTTCTAGAGCATTTGACCATTTGCATAGTTTCATTATCATATTCAAAGATATGCCTTGGGATTATTGCAGGCGGAATGTGTTGACTCGAGCCAGGTCGTACGAAATAACCGCCTTAAAAGAACTAGAAGAGATTCACAACAAGTTCAAACAGACTTTCTTAGAAATTTGCCACGACTACAGGCTTCCATGTTTGGTAATTCATCAATCTCTTACGCCTGAAGTTCTCAAGAATATACTTAATCCAACAATTGATACCGAGACAGTCGGACCAGTAGATTTTCCACAAGCTTTTGACTTTGGAATTGCATGGACCGGCGGCAGCCAGGGATTTTTAATAGACGGTTTCGAGGAGGAGGAACTTGAAAAAGCTTACTTTCCACCTGGTCAAGAACAACTAGAACAACCTCGAGTCTCACTAAAGAACCTACACAAACTTCTTATGCTTGTGAAACAGTGTGTGCTTATAATGCTCCGTTTGACTTACGGGCACTTGATATGATGAAAAGGGTGGACTTTGGAGTTACTTGTCTATGGTTCATGTCAGTTGTGTACATTATACTTCAGCCAGAACTTATCGATAAAGCTGAACAAGGAGGATTGGAAAGAACGGACCGTGGCAACATGAGAAGTCGCTTTGAAGATCTTGCAAACTTAATATGTTCAGGAACTGAGGTACCACCTCATCCACATACTGCCGAAAAAGATGCAATAAGTGAACATTACTTACGACAGTACATGATAAATACTTGGCCAGGTGGGTGGAAGCGAGGTGGTAACTGACACTTTCTTCTTTCAAGAAATTAAGACTTTTTCCATGGTACTTATTGAATAACTTTCGTAAATACTTACGTTAGTACTTACGTTAGTACTTGACAAGAACCAGCACAGGAACTTACGAAGTACTTACGAAGTTCTAATAACATTTCTTCTGGCTCCCAACTATTGGAAACTTTCCGGATAACCGCGCCATTTTATCAGATAATATTTCTTCCTCTAATTTTTTTCGTCTTCAAAATTCGTTCTACTCTGTACAGCTCGTCGGCACCTTCCGAAAGGGCGCTCTGAAGTTCATCAGAATAGAAAGTGCCGAGTATTTCTCTCCATTCAGATCTTTTATTTGTAAACTGGCGGCGTTCCCAGTCCAGCCGCATACACAACTTTTGAAACCACGAAAATCTCCTCTGTCCAATTTGGTAAATATCCTTTCTTGAAAGTGGTCTTGTATTTTGTAATTCGACACGTTCTCCCGGCTTGAATTCAGGGTCAACTCCCATGGCTGCCAACTCAGACCGAATAGTGTATAAAATGCCTGCCAATCGTTCTCCTCTGTTACGTCCCTGGGTTTCATTTTGATACTTCCGTGAACGGTGTTGTTGTAATTCTCGAGAAGTTGTGGTAGAATGGGGAGCCAGGAACGTGTCTGTTTATATGTAAAGTATTTCCACATCATCGTCTTAAGAGTCCGATTAAAACGTTCAACGACGCTAGCTTTTTTGTCACTGTAGGTGTGAAACCAGTGAATTCCCGCCTCCTCCAACCACCCCTGCATTTTTCGATTAGTAAATTCCCGCCCCTCATCTGTCTGAAGTTTGTCGGGCCTTCTCCCGGATTTCTTAATCACGTCTTGTAGCGCCTGTAACGTATCATCAGCCGTTTTTGACTGTATCGGCCTGGCCCATGCGTATTTACTGAGCACATCGATTACTGTTAGCATGTATCGAATGTTTTTATTCTCTTTGCGAATGATGAAGGGAATTCCACGAGATCCGCTTCCCACTGGGCGTCTATCGATGTTACGAAAACGCGCCGGCCCCTTCGGAACGCGCCACGAGTACGAGGGACCGGTTTATGTAGATTATAAGTTAGCTGAGTTTTTAACCAGTCCTGCACCTCTTTCTTAGTAACGTGTAGTCCGCTGGCCCGTGCTGCGTCATACAATTTTTGTACACCTCCAAAACCAGTTTTCGGGTTGTAATATAATTCTCTAAGAGCACCTTCGGGGGTAGAACCTTCAGCTTCCATAATTGCTATATTATACGAAAAATTTTATGCCGTACGGATGCCGTAAATGAAATACTAGTTTACTGAATGGTCTACTTTTCAATTGTCTGACCAGGTCCGTGGCCTCCCGTTCTGACACCTCCATTCCATATTCTTTTATAATAGTCTTGTTATCTGTCTTGCTTGGTGTGTAAAATAGTACTAACATTTGTATGTTTTCCCTGAATGGTTTACTAATACTAGTATATTGTTGAGTCAGAACCCAGACAGATAGTCCGTCGTGTCTTGCGCTGAAACCAAGTTTGACTAAAATGTCACTGCGCTTCTTCATATCTTTGGACGCAGCGCAGTCGTCGAGTACTATTAAAGTGTTTGTACCGGCCCATTCGTTCCGTACGAAGGCTAGTGTATCATCCACAGCATCGAGTCCGACTGGAAACACAAACACATTGTCATCGGTGAAAATGAATTTTTTATTATACGTTTTATTGTTCATGAATGTCGGACAAATGAAAACTATATATTCAAATTTTCCTAGGTACGGACCGGTGAGGAGATCCATTACATATTCCGTTTTGCCAGAATTTGTCGGTCCAGTTACAATCATGTTGAATGGCACGGTTGCATACATCGAATCTATATACTGTACATAAATGTAATGAATATTGCTAAAGATAACAAACCAATTTTACCATATTCATGAATAGGGTCTGCGCCGGTCACTGCTGCTGCCCGTTCCGAAGGCGCCTTCGGGGACCGAGTCGTGTCATTGTGAGGTGGTGGTCCTCCGGGCTCGTCCTGCCACTTCACAGGATCCTCCCTCCCTTCCATCTCGTGTATAGCACTTTCTCGAACTTCCGTGTTTATATCACCATTTACCCCGAAGACCATAGATTCTGTTGCGTATTGTAATTCATTATTATAACCCGAGATTGCCGGGCCTGAAAGAATAACCATCTTAGACGGCAAGAGAAGTAAATTGGGTGAGACTGCCATATCAAGTTTGACACCAGTATTCATTATTGTGTCTTGATATCGCCTATAACTGATTACTTTGTCGGTATTGCGAATTTCATCTTCGAGGAGAACGCCGAATTCTTTTCTTACTTGCTCTGCACTGCCAGTATCACCCACTATGGTACTGCGAATATTTGCTTGTGCACCGAGTATGCAATATACATAGGCTTCAAGGCTTTCATTGAGGCGAGCGAGACCGGCCTTTGTTAATCCTGAGTCTCCCGTCAGAGGAATGAAACTATTATATTGTTCCTCCGATCCATCATTTCGGAAGAAATAATAGTGTGGTCGGTCTTTGTCGGTCAGTACATGTTTTTTCTTTCCAAAAATTGTATGTGTATAGAAAACGCCTCCGTCGGCGGAGAGGAAAAAGTCGTGACCATTGTATATTGCTTTTGGCTGTCGAACGGGCCCACGATTAGTGTAATATTCATAACCATAACCAAGACCTGAGTTTTGACCTTTTCGATAACGAAAGTCGGACTTCGTTGGACTTATATTTCCAAATTCTGTACATAGAAGTTCATATTGAACGAGATTGTATGGATTGTCGCCGGCTTTGAAGGTGGGGGTATCGTCTGGAAGTGCAACGCCCATTTCATGAAGGATCCGACGTATTGTAAAATATACATGAAAACGGCAGAATGATCGTATTTGTGGCGGAAATTTCTTATCGAAGAGATGGGCGAATGATATACCACAACCAGTAGTGCTGCACCATACGGCAAAATTTAATTGCTGGTCCCAGTATTTCATGTGCGGGCCGCCCAGCCAGACATTACTTTCTTTCGCTGTTTGATGAGTGATTACGTTATCTTTAAATATATCTCGAGGATGAAAAGTAAATTTATCTGTCGGCGTTACATATATTTCTAAGTCCATGAGAATAGGTTTTATTCCCCCATTCGGTTTGGAAGGAATATCAGCATGCTGTACTGTCGGTACGCTCGTCTTATTCAACTGAAAAGCAACTGGGAATGCGTCTGTACTCATTATTCGTGTTTCTATATACAGATAGATTTTAATGGAGGAGAATTTTCCCGGAATTCCTATCGGAATCGTTCCGTTAGGGGTACTAACATTCCAGACCATGTTAATATTATATTTCGGATTCAGGTTTAAACGAATTTTTTATTTTTTACTAAGAATAGATAACATACTGCAAACAATGGAGAATTTAATAAAGTCATCGGCAGCGGCAAATACAACAGTGCCCTATCGGAACGGTTCCGAAGGGCCAATCGCAGCGTCGGACGCTCGATCCATAATAGAAACAAAGCGTGAAAAAATACTCTGGGCCATCGCAAGTGGTCAAAGTAAGTTATTTTTTGGTAAGGAGATTTCAATTGCTGACGTAGAAAAATGGGGAGATGAAACGGTGAATAAAGCATTTAAAGTCTATGAAGCGAAATACAGTTCTCTTATAAGTGATAATATCACTCAAAGTTTCATAGATCTAGGAGCCCGCGCAATAAGTCAGGTAGTTCCAATCAATGACCGAGATAACTATGCAGGTGATCTTAAAAAGGATTTTATTCTAAACAGTGAAATAAAACGATTATCAGGACGGATAGCCTACACGTGGGGGCCCATACTTGCTCTAATTTCCACCGGTTTAATTACAGGTAAACATTTAAATTTTAAAAAAATCGGGTTTAATATAGTACCCGAAATAAATGGATTCAACTTCGCAAACGGTTCCGACTCAGCAAACGGAAACGACCCCCACACCGCAAACGACGACCTTCCCGACTCCGACACAGCGCAACATAGAGAAAGTTACAATGCCGCCGAAGCATCCAGGGAGAGTTGCTGCGGGCAAGCGACTAGCGGAATGGAACAGGCAAAACAAGGAGAAGAAACGCCAAGCAATGGTGGGGAATGATAGCGATGCGGTAGCGGCAGACCTACCGCCTACAATGAAAGAACAGTGTGATAGCTCACGCGATAGCTCACGCGATAGCTGGTATAATAAATGTTATCTTGTTTTAGGAATTGTGGGAGTTTCATTGACTGCATTAGGGCTATATTGGGGGCGTGCTCGGCATATTTGTCCCGTTCGGAAAGATCCTCCCCAAAATAAGAAAGCGGAAAAAACAGAGCCAGTAGCGGCTCCGGGGGCCAGCTCCTCTACATTGTATGAGATGGATTAACTCCCCATATTTTTTTATTTTTTATTTTATATACTTGTCAGCAATCATGGATACTAAAACAGTTGTAAACACAATGTACGATGGAATTGTAATCGCAGGACTTGCGATGGGATATCTTATGATCTCCAGCAAATTTCTGAAAATAGAGGTTGGCGATCCAAGTCGACCAAATTTAACTCGCTTGGCAAAATTAGGCGGTGCTACTGCTGCCGCGGTTGCGACCAAAGATCTCCTTGAACAGAAAAATATTATTCCTGCTGAACCTTATACTTTGTAATGGGCACCTTCGGAATATTATTCATCAAAAAATTATACTTAGTAATATATACATACGACGTACAACAATGATCATTTGGATTGAAAGCCAAACAGGTGAACCTGTTACTGTTAATTTTTACCCTTGTATTGACACGACACAGTTTACGAAGATAAGACTGCTAGAGTGTGGACTATATAATTCATGGCATAACATAACATCGACAAATAATGTACTAAAATATCAAGAAGGTGACCAACCAAAGAAGACTAAATCAATACGTCCAGGTAACTACAATATCGATACGTTAAACAAAGCAATCGGGTTGAAGCAAAAAATTAATTTTGAAAAACATCTGCCGACAAACCATGTTTATCTAACTTTGGCTAAAGATATTAAAGTCTATTTCAATGCCACAGGTAGCTTCGCCAACGTCGTCGGCTTTTCAGATAAACCTGAGAACAACCCAGTTATAAAAAGTACTATGAGTCCGAAGAAAGTGGATTTCTTAACAGTCACTAAATACATAGTTCATTCAGATGTCGTTGATGTTACTGGAAATTATGTTTCATTTGGTTCGGGTGCCTCCGGAGGATACATACAGGGGAAAGTATCGGACTGTTTACAAATACTTCCCATCCGGGATACGAGAGAAATAAGTGAAAAGGTTACTTACGATTTTAAAAACGGAGCAATTTCTATGCCATTGAGAAAAGGGGGAGATTACATGAATTCAATTCGTATCTGGATAACGGATCAGGATGGAAACATGATCGATTTCAATAACTGGCCAATTAGCTTTTGTATTGAATTATTGTAGTCCAGAAGCGGGGCCGGTGTAACCCTATAGGAAGATAAACCATCCCACGACCAATCCTCCAGCAATATATATCATTTCATATTTCTTTTGCTCAGGACTGGGTTGATAATAATCTGAGAATTGAACTGGCCCTTCGGAACGACCTGACGTAGAGTTGCTTTGCACCGCTTCTGCTTCTTCCAGGATTTCTGCATCTGTATCTCTTAATTCTGCCGCAGCATGTGCATCCTTTGCTTGATTTTCTCTTTCCCAGTCAGCCTGTAGTAATCTTTTTTCTGACCAGACGTTGCGATCATGTTCAAATTTTTCTAATGCTTTATCATGTCGGACTTTCTCTTCAATAAGAGCATCACCATTACCAGAAAGCTTTTGTCCGATAATATTTCCTCCTGTGAATGCCGTTGCATTTAATACAGCACCGAGAACTGTCATTCCTATAGCTGAAGCCATGATTGTGTATATTACAAGGTATTATTTTAATTTTCACTGTATATAGGTCCCTACGGAGTATGTCTGATCCAAGTGGCTTCGGTCTAGGTACAATTCGTATGCAAAATCTTGAGCTTGAAGATCTGAGTGATGTTAAAGTTAACATAATACTAAGATGGCTGCTAATCATAATAAGGATTACGTCCTTCGTTATAAAGACCGCGAAAAATATTTCGTTTTAGCCAATGCCGCGGTGCAATCCCACGAGCATGCTGTAGAATTTTCCGAACTTAAAGACATTGATGAAACTGTAATTGACGCCACAAAGGCTTCGAATGATCCTACTCCTTTGCTCTGACATGGGATGAGGATAGTCAGAAATTCATGCCTTATAATGTGCCGCGTAACATCTTAGATATATTGGATAGTGAAATTGCAGGAGGTGTTGCTGAACCACCAGGAACTCCGAATGTGATTTATTTTGATAGCAATGTAAACAAATACAAGTTGCTAGATTTTCGTAGTTGGCTTACTCCTACGAATCCATACATTGCACTTCTTGGTATACCGATTCACTTAAAATTAGTCCTCTTAATACAATAATGAAGGCAGATAATACACTAAGAAGGTGGATAAACGAGGGGGAGAATTATTGCTCGTATACAGCTAGCGGAGTTCCAGTTAGATTATTTTGGGACACAACTTTAAAGAAACTGGGTCTTAAAAGTGTCGGTGATGAGGCAGCTGTTCTCACTTTACAGACTGTAAATCAACAGATGACTGATAATATGAAAATACTTCAACATGGTACAGTTCTCATTAGATGTGTAAAGTTAGCTACGGGAGACGAGTTTGACGATTTGGTTGGATATTATGCTATGAAAACAGATAACAGAACAACTTGTGATATTATTATAAGTATTGATAAAGATCGGGGAGGGGAAATGAGTATTGAATGTTTTGTTGGTGGGAATAGAATAGAGAACGACTTAGGAACTACATTTGTACGTAGAGATAAAAGAGTGAACACTTTAGATATCAGTACCATTCATCTGAAACGTCTCATTTTGTTTGAAGTAATGGTCTTCCGACATATTTTAAGTTCAGAGGAAATTACTAAAATTTTATCTATCGGGTGAACAAGTTAACTAGAGCGTTCAGAAAAAATTCCACAGAAACCTATCGGAACGATTTTCTGAAAACTGTAGAATGACAGACATTGAACATGACATCACAAGTTACTAAGCAACATTCGAAGCCCGGTATTGCGAAAGCGGTATTGCGAAATTCCCTGCTGGAAAGTTCCTGCCTGAAAACGTACCGATAGGGGTATTGCACAACAGTTTTCTGATAGGGATATTGCGCAACATCCCTATGGTTCCGCTCGTTCCGACGACTCCAACATAGTGAAAAGGGAACAGCCAGCAGATAAAATTCACATCCAGAAACGAGACCCGCACCTTCGGAACTGTTCCGGTACGGGTTGAAGAGCAGACCGGCTCCGGTACGGCTCAGTCAGAATCTATCTAACAAATGAGAGAGAGAATAGAATGTCGTTCCGTTTTGATAGTGGGGGTGAGTCATAGCTAGTGTATTGCGCAAGTCCAGGACCTGACTCAGCAGGGAATTTCCCGCTTAGTTCAGGACAATGCACTGCTGCGCAACAGCTGTTGCGTGTGAGTTCATATATAGGTCAGGGTCGCACTTTAGTTACATGGATGGTTAAATTTTCCTTCGCTCCATTTAGATAAATGAATAAAATGGGTGTAAAATTCTTATTTTATCCCAAACCCCATAAAAACTTACTACTGAACACCCACCCATGCACTATTTGAGAACGCTTAATTTAAACAAACGCGAAATGCTCAACACAGGATGGACATGTTTTCGTTAATGAAAACTGGTGCATGTCATGACACTACACAGCAGTTTAAAAACAGAAATAAAATTCTACTTCAATCTTTGAACCGAGTTTCAGGCTTTACCATACTCAGTATCACTGATAGGGGAGTGTTGAACAATTTCGAGTTGTATATTTCCTGTATTCCCTCCGCCGGAAATTCTGTAGTTCTATATTCAGAGAAAAGGACATGATAATTGAAGTGATGGCAATTCTGCGAACTGGGTTTGCCATTATGACGTATTTACCTTGAGAGACGTGACATCGAAATGATCGGAATTCAAAGTTTATCATCCGTCCTACACGAAAGGGGTTTTCTTTGTGTGTTCATCACTTTACGCGGCTTTTCGCGACCACCGGTTACTCATGAAGTACGCTGCCCTTATCGGGTTGTTTGATCATGAGCGTAAAACACAAATATTCATTTGATGACAACCCATGATTGCTACTGTTTTAGCATGTATTACGCTTGATATCCTCACGACGTACATATTTCAAAGAAGACTGAAATATTCAGCCGTGTATTGCTTAACCGCCATACCCGATCAAATCTTTCACTCTTGTTTCAAGTTACCCCAGCATTAAATTGTTGACCGCATAAAGGCATAAAAATGAAACTCCGTCAACGACGGGCTCATCGACAATACCTGAATGACTCGCATATTGGGACTCCGATCTTCTTTGAGATTTGTGCACATGGCCACTTAACTCTACGTTCATGCGACAATATTGGAATTCCTCCATATTGGCCATGGTAAAACTTGACTCAGACTGCAGCTATTTTCTTTCATTTGTACGTAAGACAGGCAAGGAAAATGGGTATGTCCTTGGGGAGCTCGCAGATTCGGTTACCCTACTGTTTCCGCATAGTAAACTTAACATTCCCCCTTCCTACTTCCAAGCCTAAATTCTGATTAGCTACTCAACTTTGACGACGTAAGAGCCTTTACGCGTGAGCACAACGATTCTCAGTGATGTGAACAACATGCTATGTTCAAGATAACTGTAAATGTCTAATAACATGTTCACAACCAAATATAGAATAGTGGACTGAAACATCCAGATATCCAGATAACTCTCAATCTTTTTCAAATATCCTCTTCACTTGTACATTGTGTAGCCGATGCTGTCTGCATGCCTATACTGCGACACAAAATTATTGTCTCCTGTAGGTCATTAGAGTACGACACGAAAGACTTACACTTTTTCTCAAACTTTCCTCAAGCAAAGTTTCAACCATTCTCTTTCAAAATAAAGAATCAAACTCGGGGGTTACGGTGCAAAGTTTGTACTAGAGAAACAAATTGTCAAATAAACTTCTACCGATATTTGAAATTCTAAAATGGCCGCCGTCCCTGTGTTATCTCTATAGGGAAAAACGAAGTTCCATATTTTCACAAAACTAAGCCTGTGAAAACTTTATTTACTCCATAAGCTTCCCAATGAATCAAAAGAATATTGTAAAAGTTTGGGAGTCTGAATATCTGTCCCCGAGGCGCATTCTACATGAAACACTGATTTGTTTTAGTGGTAACGGTCGGGTTGCAACGGCAAATTAAGAACTCACACACACTATTGATCAGCTAGATTGACTAGAAACTCTGAAAGATTGGCGTAAAGGTGCGTACACAAAATTCCCTCGGATGATAGGAAAGCTGTCACCAGGATAGGGCTCACGGTGCAAATCTTTTCAAATGAAAAATTCCGGATATCCTGCTAATAGACCGGGTCAGCGTGTCCTCCTTCATTCATTGGTTGCGTTTACAAGGAGCTACAGAAGTTTATTGTGTGATTGTTGCCATAGAAGCCACCTTACAGTGAACTCACACAGAGAGAACAAAGCAAGTTGCTGGGTTTGCTCACAGGGGCCAGAAAATCAGCAAATGTCAACAAAGGAGGATGGCATATGACAAAAAAGGTTAAAGTAACCTTCAAATGTAAATCTAGCAGATTGGAAAATGACTGCCCACAATGAAATCGGTGTAATAGATATAATATGCTACTTTCAGGTCAATATGATTAGCTCTAGTGATAATATCGGCGGTTTTTGCGGGGGGACACCCGTTCGTTCCCACAAACACGATAAAAATCCGCGGACTACATAAATACTACTAACTCTCGCCATTCTTAATGGGTTGTACGGTAAGAGTCACCGTCAAGTACAGGAAAGTAGTCCCAGTATATATTCTTTCTGAATTGACAAAGCCTGGTCCAAATTTAATAAAGCTGCCACAGCGTAGAAAACAGGTCCGTATTTACCACAGTACCACTGGCACGAAAAGCAGGCTTCTGATGAAAGTGGCAAGTGGATACTTGTCGGGCCAACCTTACCTGTTGCTGGCAAGCCTTGTCATCGCTCTTATCATCGACAATCATTTCACCAACTAGTATCGAGATACGGATATTTCATCTCGCCTGACACATTTTTTGCCATATCAAAAATGTACATCAGCAATACATTTTGCCAAGCCCGTCAGGAATCCCTCCCACTCTTAAAACCTTCCATGATTGAGAATTTAATATGAATCAGTTTTCAGACTTAGTGGTGTGAAAACAGTGACTTTTAAGTTGTGATTTCGCACAAACGGTGACAGCAGCCGGTCGAATTTCCTACTCGGTTTGACACTGTACTGTAGAGCGATGTCGGTCGCTCTTATCATGACGTTGCGAAGAAACTGTAAATGGATATAAATGGGTATAAATAAAGTCGGGTCGTCTACTTCTGCCAGAGACTGATGTCCAAATTGCGCCAGGCAAGTTGTGTTTGAACTGTAAATAGGGTTGTTTCACTAACCTCAACAAACTCCTGATATTTCAAGGCTGAGTAGCATTAACATGCAGCGGACAGGACGTCCCGTCTTATGGGTTGTTTGCTCGGTACGGAAAGTTAAACACTCGGCGTTCCATATGTCTATATAGTCACAATTACACATTATGGGAACACAGCTTAATGACCAATTTACATGTAATAGTCTTTCGACTCGGCAGACGGAACGTTCCTATTCAGGCCTTCTTTTTGAGGGCTATAAAACACTGAATTCCGTCTTTCGACTGAAATAATGTCAAGACAAGCTGGCGTAATATACAGCGCCGATAAAAAAATTGTTCCCGGACCCTTACTTTCTTGAAAGTAGTTACACTTTTGAAGTATTATATAGACGAGGAATCGGGTTATCAATTGAAAAAGAATCATATTTTGAGTGTGGATACAGTAGCGATAATACAGTAGTAGCTACTGCCTCCATGATTGTTATAGATCGGTTCGTCTCGTAATTGATAAGAAGAGCCACGTCGCTTGTGGTTAGTTACACGGCGGGGAGCTCCACAGAGGGGCCGCTCGCCCTGTACCTAACCACAAGCGACTGTGAGAAGGGCGTCAGGTACGTCTTCAATTTCACATATTCGCCCAGGATTCGAATCGCAAGATCATATCCATAATATTCAACCGGTCTTAGTTGCTCGAACCGTAGTCATAGACCTTTGATGTACAGCCTTTCGGGTCATTTATGTTCGCCTCTCTGCAGTGGAACTCATGTATAATGTGTACTGAAGATTCTCATTTAAAGAGCAAGACCGGGTCACATCCGTTCAGTTTGTTTGTCATCGAGTCTTGTTTGTCGGATTTGCAGTCAAAGCAGGTGAGGGTTCAATCTCACGCCGGTAGAGGTACGCATAACAAGATATGAAAATACACGCCGGGTCTGCTATGTGTACTTTTTGTGATAACATGGTACGAGGGGCCGGCCGTGTGTGTGACGCAAACTGGCACTTCTGGTACGGCTATCCAGGAATCGGATCTAACAATTACGATAGCGTATTTTGATAAGATTGAGTAACTGTTGAAATTCTGCCACTGAAGGCTCATTATCTCATCAGGCTACATCATGAGCAACACATCAAGGCAAGTCGACTGCTATGCTTGCTCTCATAGTATAGTTTTTATGACTCACTAGTACAGGCAATACATTTTCGAAAACTTTGCGAGGTGATTTTTACCCGAAGCTACTTGCTTTCAAGCGTTAATTTTAAATCTTTAATCTTTCAAGATTACTTGATCAATAATATGCTGCACACTCATGGACGCTTCGAGATAAAATCTCTACAGGGGAGGGCGTTACATTACTGTGTACAGATGAATTTCAGTCTTCCCTATAGATTTCAGTTAACAAATAAATCTGCATATTGCACACATACAGGCTGTGTTGACAAGTTGGAACACTAGGTATTTCGGTGTGGTTTTGTGAACGGAAAATGAAACTATTTCACGAACAGAACAAAAAGATTGGAAATACATCAAAAGGTGTCGCTGATGGAGCACTAATATCATTGTCACAGGTCTCCTCGTCGTTAGAGCGGTGACAAGGAACAAAGCATTATTCTCACCTCGACTATAGAGCGTATTGTTACCCATCACATTTCAAGTCCCGTCGACGTAGATCCAGCGAAATGGAAATATGTTATAAAAAGAAACAAAGCAATGTTAGAATAATTTGTCAAATTAGTGTAAAAATCCAATGTAATTAAAAAAAAACCCTATTTTCTTAATTACTTTCAACAGGTGCAAATGACATTTGATCGTTGTCGCTTCATTTTCGTTCGACTACTATTCTCAGTCTGTTAATACCTACCGCCAGTAAAGTCAACGAGTACACAGTTAATGACACAAATTTAGTGTTTAGTTACCTTTGCCTAAGCCAAAACAAGAGAGGGCTTTGTTTCCCATCCCCATGCTCGTTTTACTAAATTGGCTGCGTCAGCATTTGTTCGCGTAAGACTGAAAAAAATAAAATGCACTGCGGCAGAAAAAATGAAAATTTCTAGCGCATCATACATAATTCTAGGGACTATGCCCTCTGGACAGTGAGCCTACGATCATCAACGCAGGGGAAGAAGTGCTGCATTGACACAGAACCGTGAAAGACAGTCACTTGATCGTCATGATGTAATCAATGCGTCAGATGTTGAAAACTCTACCTCTTTACGATCATAGGGACCGACTGGACGCTATAATTCTGCTGTACAGCTGCACAAGTCAATATATATATATCTTCTCGTGTCACGCATTGTGGGGGATGTTTCGCTAAGGTGTCTCATAACGCGATGAAGAAATCGTGAAAGGGAGATGGGAAGTCTTGTCTACATACTGACCCGAGTACAGTAATTTTTAACAACTCATTATTAAATTGCGTGCCAGAATCGTGCAGAGTTCGTATTTGCGTTAGAGACGTCAATACAGGTGGTGTTGTCTTCGGTCGATGAACTTTTAAGATAAATGCCTAGCTTACACTGACATAATCTCAGTCTTTGCAAACTAAATAGTCACGAAAACAAGCCTAGATTAATATATGAATGTAACAATCTTACAAATGCTTCACTGTTAAGAGAAGGGGTTATTCGCCTATGAATTCCTCGCAATACTTCAGTCAATATTAGCCAGTGTATGAGTTTTACCCCAATGATTTTGAATATTGTTGGTGTGTCCCTTGTTGGTAAGCAGTTGGCAATTTAGCTGTTCGTTCTCAATGAGTAAAAACGTGTTGGTCGAGACAATATTACTTGGTAGCTTGAATTATTTATTCTAGATTCTTAAAACGGCCATCAATACTCCGACAAAACTTACGAAAACACACTGTTGATAAATTCTACGCATCTGAGCCGGACTGCATGTCTTTTTAACGGTTTAGTCTAACAGTTAGTTACACTACATGTCCAGATATTGGAAGGTGTAGTTACCTAGAAATTGCTTTAGTTGGAAATGACTGGATCGCGAGTCTGTTTTCACGTGAGCGATATGTTGATTTCCAGTACATATATAGTAAATTAAATGAAACTCTATCATTTGTTAAATTTACCTACCGCCCTAAAGAACGAAAATTTCAAAATCCCCCCCCCCCAAAAAAAAACCCCACAAATCCTTCATTGATGGTGAATTACATACGAGTTGTTTCTGAAACGTCTACCTGAAACTATCCGAGATCAGTAAATTTTCCTAGTGCCCACGGGAGTGTTTTGACCAATCAGGTGGCGGCACAATGCCACCTCCAGTACTTGATTTTATCTTATTTACGGCAACTTGCGGCGAACAGAGTTATCGGTCGACCTTTGTAATGAGCTTGAAAGATCTCTTTGATTTGAGGTCTGCTCTCTCGTTAGCTGTAGGTTATAAACGTATAACGGTCCTTGGGCAAACACGAAATTCTGTTTGCCCGCACTTTCTTTGTTCTTGGACTATATAAAGCCAGAAGTGCAGTCAGGGTCAACTGTCATTGCAGGTCTGAGTTAAGTGTTTTATGGCTAGCGTACCTGGCCGTGTCATGTTCTCCGAAGTATGGTCTCAATTTCAAAGTAAAACTCGATCGCCTATCAGCGTATTTTGTTTGCCCTGTGCTCTTTACGTGTGTATAAGATAACGTACGACACAAAAAAGTTGCAAGACATGCTGATAAACGTGCCCTGACGTCACAACAGGCGCTCCATACCTTCCGTTTACCGGGCAAAATCGTTCATGAACCATTCATGTCATGGGACAGCGGTGACCGACAAACGCTGCACAGTATGAATCAAAACCTATAACAGTGACGTCATCTATTTACCTTGATAATTGCACAGGTCGATCAACATACAAAAGTCCGGATGTTGATTTGGAAAGTCCTAGCGTGTTTTCCTATATCCTCTTTTGGCAATGAATAATTTTTCTATTTTTTCTCGCATATTTGTTTTCTCTGAGACCTATCGACCAAATCTCCGCTAGAGCGACATGTTCCAATCACTGAAAATAACCTGGAACGGCAATTATATATATATATATTATATATATATATATATATATATATATATATATATATATTATATATATATATATATATATATATATATATATATATATATATATATATATATATATATATATATATATATATATATATATATATATATATATATATATATATATATATATATTATATTATATATATATATATATATATATATTCGTGACTGGCGACATCCCTTCTGAATCCGACAATGGAATCTGACAACACACCGAATCTACAAGTGTATGTTTTCTCTGTTCACTCTGTTGCACGTTTAACGCTGACTTTGTGTGAGAGAACCGCTTACAAAGTTTGAATTTTATCCCCTTCGGGTTATCTTCCCCATGATCTTACATCTCATCATTCATTTATTCATTGCTCTGGTTCCGTCAAGCCGACAACATTTTAAGCCTGTATGATTGATAAGTATGTCATAAACCAGTACGGTTTGACCTGTGCATCACTTTGTCCCTGTTGGAATTCGGTTCACTAAATTTGAATTACCAAGTAAGTAAATTAACAAACTGGGCCCCGGTCTCTGCACTCCGCTCTGCATCGCAGTACACATATAGCGTTGTTGCTCTTCACTCATAAATAACACAGAAATGAAAAATAAAATGGCAACAAAATCTCTGAAAAGAGATTATGTTAGTAACCATGCCACTCCGGTAGAGTTAAGTCTGGTAAAAGGCACAATTAAACGGCTAAGGCCGCGTTCAAAAAAAGTGGTGATGGGGGCTGTAGGAATTCGGGCGGGGGGATTCGAAAATTTTTGGGGTAGTCGAGGGGGGACTTGAAAGTTTTGCTCTGCCTATGGGGGGGGGGGCTGAAAATATTTTGACTCCCAACATTTTGATGTCGTCCAATGGTTCTAACGTTAGTAATAATTAAACAAAATCTAGAACCGTTTTGTCATATTTTATGTCTTTAATCTCGAAAAAGTCTAAAAATGTATGAATGCCATTAAATTTTCGTAGAACAAGTTGGCCTTGTAATGGCGGCAGGAGCTACAACTGTTGATAATTTTTCAATATTTCTATTCAATGTATCAAACACAGTTTCTTGGTGTCTCTCTACAGCATGCTGAAAAACACAATATTCAGTTTGTCAACAAAGCCTGTTTGTCTAAATATTGGTGATAATTGAATGATGCAAATGCACGGTACACGTAGGCTGTGTTGGCAAGCTGAATACTGGACAGCTCAACATGCTGTAGGGGGTAGAACAAGAATGCAATTGTATAAACTGAACAAAAATATTGTCAAAATAAAACGTTAATACAACTACTGCCCTGCTACTACATACTGGCAGTGACAGTGATACATGTAGCTCTGACTCTGATGTAGTTTAAGAAGAGTTTTGGTCATAGGACACTCAATTGACAGTGAAACATACATCTTCTTGTACACAAGATCCAGCCAGAGAGCAACACATAGAAGACTAGGGGACTAACAGTTACCATGGATTTTTGAATTCTGGCATATGAGAACAATCAAATATTAGAGAAAAAAGATGGGGTCACCATACTTGATCTTATACAAATGTACGATGAAAAGTCAGTTTTTCTAAAATCACTTAAAATCAATATATAAAACCATTAATTTCAAGTTCATGCAGTGAATGAAATTTTCACATCTCATTGTACAAATAACACAAAAGTAATATTTTGAACAGTAAAGACTTTAATTTAAATGGAAAAATGTGTGACTAAATGGAATCTTTTATTTTTTATCAAATTTGCCATTATTACACCCAAACTTTCTGAGATTAAAACATTAATTTCATGGAATGTTTTAACCTTCCAGTATTGTCAATTTTGTAAAGTATTGTATAAGTGGCATCTAAGTTGTATATGTCTTTTACTTTTGAAAAAAAAAATTCGGTAGGTCACTGTGCTAATTTTTTCACAATTTGGTTAAAACGTAGCCAGGAATACACAATTTTCATACTCTCTCATGACTGTCATTTTGTGTGCTTTTCAGCTGGTGCCATTGAACTGGCCAGAGTTGGATAAACTCTAGTCGGCTTAGACTGAGAAATCCAAAAAGTTCACTGATGCATTTAAAAATGAATCAATTCAAGAACTTGCCCTAGGTATATGGCTCTACAACCTGCCGATAAGAGGTAGTGTTGAACATCTGCGTGCAGAACGACACATTACATATTTTTTTTACTCTGCGTGCATTCCTAATAAATATGCTGCTATATGGTAATTAGGGGGACTTGAAAATTTTTGAGGTGTTGGGGGGGGGACTTGAAAATTTTTGAGGGTATTGAGGGGGGGGTCTGAAAAAAAATAAGATTTCAATCGCGATTCCTCCAGCCCTCCCCCCCTCACCATTTTTTTTGAACGCGGCCTAAAGTCATTTTGGTTAGGTATAAAAGAAAGTTAATTCCAACAAAAAAGGCACAAAATCTGGAAAGGTTACATGGCTGTAATTTATCATAAGGTATAGCAGTGCATCTTAAGGGTAATCTACACAAGTTACAAGTGTGTCAATTCTACTATGGAATGAATATCACCGGTCTAGATTATAATGGGAAGTAAAAACCGACCGGTCAGCCTGAGAAGATAATTATAGCTAGCCGGGCGAAAGTTTACGATTACCTGTCCGATCGACAGATGGAAATAATTTCTAATTTTCGGTAAGGTGTGGCTCCTGGAAGTTATTTCCCAACGATTTCGAACTTTGTTTGCATAAATTTGTCAGAGTAACTTACATATAACTCTACTTGAGGTAAACCATCGGAAAACAACGAAGATGCACATTTAAATAAATAAATAAATAAATAAATAAATATTCGAGGAATCTATCAAAATAAACACAATCAGTTCATTCTCAGCACATCCGAAGCGGTTGCTAGCGCGTCCCGCGGGATATTAGCGATGTCGCGTCCACAGTTGACAGGCACTCCTATACCAGTCCTTTGAACTCTGTAGGCTGTGTCCGCTATGTCCACGCAGTTCTGTATCAGTACAAAGACTGTACAGTTGCCGAGCAGTAAAAAGGCAGTGTTTGGACACTCTCCCTTCACTCCTTAACTTTTGGCCTTCCTTTTTCGATCGCAACAGAGTTCATCTTCCGGACTAAAATTCACCGGCACCCAACTTTTACCATCAAATCTTCGTCGTAAGGGATTATTGTAAACTGAAGGAATTTCTTATGTGTATAAATCTTATTTGTGAGTACGCCAAACCATAGTCCCTTCGTCACGGACAGTGGCCAAACCAAGACCACAAAGTAGAAGCCACCGGAAATTGATCGACAAACGACAGAAATGAAAATATCACTTTAAGAACTTGTAACAAACAATATTTTTCCACATATTGTACGTATATGTCGCGCGGTTTTTTTCAAACCAATAACTCGGTGTCGCCCTTGAAGTGAAATCACAAGCAGAAAGTGATACATAAACTCACACTGAATTAAATCTTTTAAATTTTTGCCTGCATGTCCATGGTTCTGTACAGCACGTTGGTTCACTCTCTGTGAATAAAGATGGCGGTAAAGAAAGCGGTCTATATCCGTTGATTGACAATATTTATCCTCTCCACAGCAATAAACCGGTACACTGTCTTTAAGATTCGGCCGAGTACGCATGCTCCGCCTTCTCCAACCCTATAGGATTGGAGTAATAGCGGAGTACCCGTCTACGACTGAAATAAGGGATTATTGAATTGCCTAAATATGTTTGAAGGTCTTCAGGGCCAGCAACCAGCCGAAGTTTAGAATCTGTAACTCTAGGTTTTTTACATTCAAAATATGCTGTTTTGGTGTATTTTGTTCAAATATCAAAATTTGGAGGGTAAACTAACATTTGTTTGTGACTGCCCTCCCGCTTGAACCCCTCCCTGTAAGTTATCCCATCTTCCCATCAGGAAATCTCCCCGCCTTTCCTCTCATACTCCCATCATTGCTATCTCCCTATACTACAAATTTAAAGCTCCGTTTGCAATTTCTTTGCCGCGTGCTTTACCCCTGCCCTTCGGATATACCCCGAAAAAACTCAAATTACACTCCCTGCCGGCCAATCAGGCCCAAAGCTTTGTCAAGTTGCTTGCTGAACAGTTAACAGGTTTTGGAACGAGCAGCTTTCTTGGCCACCCCTGGATCACGTTAGACGGAGTAGCCCTCACTGTGGCAATTCAATACATAGGGACTGGTCAAACAAGCGTAAACCGTATATATGAAATAGGTATGCATAGTGTGGTTTCAACTGCATCCAACATGGGTTGAAAAACTCCTCATCTCCTAGAAATTCTTAATCTGTCGCGATTATGAGAATTATTCATGACATCACAGGCTTCTTTAACTATGGGGTTTCCCCACTTTTTATTTACTGGACCTGCTATAAGATAGAGGTAAATACAACCCGGACTACCGAGGCAGTCAAGGACGGGCAAATCCGTCTTCAGCTGGCCAATCGTGTCGCGTCATCACCTGCGGTCGTTTTATAAGAAGGGGAGAACCGGATGAAGAGGACACAAATTCTTCGCGTTTGTATCACTTTGCATCGCACTACTCAGCACGAAAAATTCGATCAAGATGGTGACCTTTCATAACGTACAATTCCTGACTGTTTTGCTGTTTCGGTTCGCATGTCTATCCCTATCTCAAGGTAAGCATAAAGCCATGTGTCATACTCAAAGACTAGGTGCTTAACGAAATTTATGTGATTCTTTCCGAAAAAAGTTCACTTACCTTTCAAATCAGTTTCCTCTGCTAAACTCAAAGTTCGGTTGCATGTAACTCATTTTCGAGTGGCATGGCGAGGATGCGCAACGTGGCCAGACTGCTTCGCAGACAGAAAGACGGCATATAAAAGTAATTCTTGAATTTATCCAATACGCCAATTAGCTGCACAGACCCTGTTTTAAAATGCTTGCAATCCTGAGATGATAAATTCGAAGTATTTTGAATCCAGAAAAATTATCAATATCAATATCAATCGTTGGATAAATTATCCTCTCTGAAAATGTGCAGATTATCGCATCCTGCGTCAATGATTGGCAAAGATCACTTGCTATCTTTGCTAACATTTATGTAGCAAATTTGACACAGGTAATTTTGAAGCTTTCATCATTTTACCCCGCGCACTTATTAGTTACAATTATTTGAGATTGCTTAGATTCCAATTTGCGCAATAAAACCGTTGAAATGTTAAAATCATGGTACATTTATTGAGGATTTGACTTGAGTTTGACCAAAATCATTTACTCGATAATTTTACATGATAAGGCCTGTGTTTCATTTCAGACAAAAATATTATAGAGGACTGATATTTCGATCAAATGATAGCGTTTATCAAACGACGGAGATAACATAACTTTTCGCTGCGTGTTTTCATTTCTCGATCGAACAATGTCGAACTAACGGGAAAATTAGGTTATATTCTACAAATAATGTATTCAAGACGGGAACAGAAACTTCAATAAGGAAGGACTTCCTGAGAGTCAGTCTATTGCGTTTGTTTTCCATCGCGAAAATCTGTCTCTACAGTTGAACTAAGTAATGTAAAGCAAAGTTGGTCCTGCCTAGAAATCAATAATGCTCGACAAGATACGTCATCGGCTGCATTGAAAAGATCTCACATATTTAGTGCGTTTAGCAACGGTACCGGTCGCGGTCCATCGGTGAAACTGGGCAGTCGGCTTTGCTGTCATCTCATCCCGGTGGTGGCAGTCCCCGGGTTGGTGGGTACCCATGCGCGTTAACAAATTCACGGAAAAGGGGGTGTTTTTCTTCAGTCATCTCGGAGATTCTAGGTCCGTGAAATCGAGAAAAAGGGGTACTTTTTCAGAGTAACCTCCGAGATTAGGGGTAGTCCTTTCATAATCTTCCTAGGACACTAAATCTGGTCTAGTCTCACTCACAAAGAAAATGAAAAACAGTACCGTACGTTTGTATGTACATATGACGTATACATATGATTGTGTATGAATGTGACTAAAATCAGGTTGTATGTACATGTATACAAATTCAACCTCCAGGGTCAACCCTGGAAGTCAACATACTAACCTCCTAGATTTCGAAAATAAGGGTATGTTTTTTACAGCTAATTTCTCCCAGATTTGCCACAAATAGGGGGTGTTTTTCTCAGAAATATTCTAGGAAAGGGGGTACTTTTCAAACTTGGGTAACAAGCATGGGTACCCACCAACCCGGGGACTGCCACCGCCGGGCATCTCATACTGTGAATCCCCCTAAAGAGCAGATCAAATTGAGGATGTGACTATTCTAGATTGCGCTCACTATTAAGGCGTGCCCTGATGAATCTGTGTTATTAGTTCGGCTAAACTAGAATATGAAATCCAAGTAACGAGGCCTGTGGACAGGAACGCGAGGTGTGATTTAACTTTTGACCCGGATACAACATGTGATAAGTGAGCATCGTATCCGTATATCGAACAAAAAGTCAATCTCACTTGGCAAGTTTTTGCGTCCTCTATTGCTGACGACTGCGTTGTTTATTTGCTTAATCCGCTTCAGCTGTACCAGTCAATACATTTTTGTTTATCGGTGTTGATTAACTGTTTCTACGTTGTAAAAGTTAGGTTATTGGCTTACTTTGTTGTCCCAATTCACAGTTATCTGCTGCAGTAAGAGAAGAATGGTACGTTCGAAACAACAGTTAACTTTTCTCAGTTCGAACCGAAATGTCTTCGTCTTCTGTTTTTGAATTTTAAAAAGTCAAATGGAATTCTACTTGAATAATACTACTTACAGTTTAATTATGCATGTCATTTCGATTTACAGATGCTGCACACTGGAATAAAGTGGCGAGGGACGATCTAGAGAGGGCGCTCGAGTTGGAAACAGTGAATAAAAACACGGCCAAAAATGTCATCGTCTTTCTTGGCGACGGTATGGGCGTACCTACCATCACTTCGGCGAGAATTTACAAAGGTCAACTAGACGGCCAAAGTGGCGAAGAGACCTCTTTGACGTTTGAGTCGTTGCCACGCACAGCCCTGATTAAGGTACAGTATACGTTCCGTATATCGACAGAATATTTTGTATACACCAGTGCAATGTGTACTCGAATATTTACGTCAAATGAAAGAACAATTTTTCAAACCCTACTCACTTCAATTGCTTATTGCATTTCGCGAAATTTGGCAAAGATATTATTTCGACCATCGAGAGTGATGGTATTGAATAAACTCGTTTGATTGCAAACACTCCTTGATATGTTTGCCCGTAGGTGAAAGAGTATTCCGTTCTTGACCAAAATTCCTTCACACTGCGCATTCAAAAATGAGTACGTAAACTGTATGGAGGCATACCGATCACAGACAGAAGAATATGTGTTCTGTCCCTTGCCGGCCGCTAAATTGACGACTTGAAATACACAAGTACATATCTTGAAATGATGTACTTTATTTTTGTAGATTTATATTTCACAAACTTAAACTTTCCTATAACTATCTCGCGAGCACTTCCAAAATGACATAATATCAAAGAAGTAAAGGAACATGTTCTATGTTCACACTTCGGTAAGCATTTTTATATTAGCTGTTTGTTTTTTTTAATTTAAACCATCTTATCCAAAAGACTCGAAAACAGATAGAGCTTATGGGGCTTTAACTGTTCATGCTTTCCTTCTTCAGAACTACAACACAGACCAGCAGGTACCTGATTCCTCCGGCACAGCGACGGCGATTTTAACAGGTGTTAAAACGAAACACGGGGTCGTCGGAGTCGACGACTCGGTGATCACTGGCGATTGCAGCTCAGGCAAGACGGCAGAAGTCGACTCGGTGTTTGACATCGCAATACGTGAAGGTATTTAGGCTACGATATCCCGAATTGCCTTGTCTGAACTGCAACTTCTCATATGCAGCATGCTATACTGTAGATGAACGCCGGAAGTGAAAAGTGATTTCCTAGACAGTACACACAGACGTATATACAAACACGTACGCATTCATGCAAACAAAAAAACAAACAAACAAACAAACAAACATACATACATACATACATACATACATACATACATACATACATACATACATACATACATACATACATACATACATACATACATACATACATACATACATACATACATACATACATACATACATTACGTACATACATACGTACGTACATACATACGTACGTATAAACAGACAGACAGACAGACAGACAGACAGAGACAAAGAGACAAAGATGTAACAATGTAAAAATACTTAATTTATCTTCAGGCAAGGCTGCTGGCATAGTTACCACCACAAGAATCACACACGCATCACCAGCCTCAGTGTACGCCCATGCTGCTGACAGAGACTGGGAACTAGCTGCCGAGGATGACTGTGTTGACATAGCTGCTCAGTTGGTGGCAAGGGCTGCAGACTTTCAGGTTAGCATTCAACAATCTCTGAGTATATCCGAGGAAATGGGTAACGCTTCATTCACAAATACTGGTGACGGGGACTGGAGGAAGTCAGGGGCATTCGAAAATTCTTGGGGTTGAAGAGGGGACTTGAAAGTTTTGTTTTGCTCTGCGCATAAGGGGCGGACCTGAAAATATTTTGGTTCCCTGTTATTTTTTACATTTTCCGATTCCAAGGTTTGATAGGCAATTCAATGAAAAATGAATAACATTTTTATGTCATCAATGGTTCTAATATTAATAATAATTAAACAAACCTAGAACCATTTTCTCGCATTTCATGACTGCCCCCTTACCCCGAAAAAAAATCTAAAAAATCTAAATTTTCCTTAAAAAACAACAAGTAGGCCTCCTAACAGGGCAGAAGCTGCAACTGTTGATTATTTTGAATTCTGGCTTATTAGAATAATTAAATATCAAAGAAAAAAGATGGGGTCACCTCGCTTCATTTTCTACAAACGTACGATGAAAAGTAAATATTTTTCACGAAAATCACTCAAAATCAATAGACAAAACCATTCATGTCAAGTTCATGCAGTGAATGAAATGTTCACATTCTCATCGTACAATAACACAAGGGTAAAACTTTGAACACTAAAGATCCTAATTTAAATGAAAAAAGTTTGACTAATCGGAATTATATATTTTAACAAACTGTGACCAATCTTATGATGTCGAGCAAGGAACCTAAATACTTAAATGTCACATTTTTCAAACCCTAACACATCGATAACTCAACGGATTACGTTTCACAATCTGACTTTATCCGATGTCTATACGTCTTCGTTGCTTGTTGGCAGGTCGTGTTGGGAGGTGGCCGAAGAGCTTTCCTTACAACAGAAATGGTTGACCCGGAAGACAATTCAACGTACGGTGAACGAGAAGATGGACGCGATCTAATCTCAGAGTGGAAAGACAACGTGCCCGACGGTATGAACGGCCACTACGTTTGGAACAAAACCGAATTCGATGCAATTGATCCTGAAAAAACTGACTACCTTTTCGGTAAGTAAGATGTGCAAAAGCAGGAATGGCACACAGTTTGGTTAATATTTAGCATTGTTTGGGAATAATACGATTTCTCTCAGAGTCGGATTATTTCGTCTGAAGGCAAATACTATTGCCAGGACGTGTTGGGCACAGGTTAGCTTGTTATACGTGCATTCATGTCGATCCTAGTGAGGAAATCAAAAACAATATATTTTTTGCGTCGCAGGTCTGTTCGAGTGGAATCATATGAACTACGAAGCTAACAGAGCCGACGATAAAGCAGGTGAACCAAGCCTTTTAGAAATGACCGAGAAAGCCATAAAGATGTTGAGTAAAAATGAAAAAGGATTCTTCTTGTTTGTGGAAGGTAAGAGGAGTGAATATTGTGATACACAATTTGATTGGTGTTATTTATGTAGACTTTGCGATTTTGCGTACTAATCTGCAATAATTTGACCTGTCTCACGTCTCCCCTAGGTGGAAGGATCGACCACGCACACCATTTCAATTGGGCGTATGGCGCCCTCAACGACGCTGTAATGTTCGACAGCGCTGTCGAGAAGGCTTTAGGGATGGTGGATACAGACGAGGACACCTTGCTGATCGTGACGGCAGACCACAGTCACGTGAACACAATCAGTGGTTATCCAAAGAGAGGAAACCCTATTTTAGGTGAGGGGTGTATTCTAACTGATCACGTGCCATTAAATTATCCAAACGCTCCCGTTCTTCCACAAAGACTCGCAAAACTGTGTATCTGCTTCTCTTCTTGAATTTTACATAGGGCCTATATGTGCAACGTATATTGCTCATAGTCCTGCCGTGTGAGTTACAATTTATTTCTTGTTCTCATACTTCAAGAGTGAATGATTGCAAATAGTAATACGTATGCGCATCATGGCCGGTAGTGTTCTTAGAGCGCCTGAGGTTGCTGTCTTCTAGTTTTCTTTTAATTTAGGGGCAAAGGTGACCGAAAAATAATACTCTTTCGTTTTTAGAGAATTCTTATGTCCAGGTTTAAGAGTATGCAAAACCGGATTATGAATTTTCTAAGAAGCTCGACCCTGAGGAAATATCAAATCGATTTCATCAATAATAAACACATTTTATAATTGAGATGTTAATATAATTGCCTCAGACTATACACACCTAGTCCGCCTGTGGTATATGGTAGTTTAAGTTAATGTTTCCGATCACTGTATTTTTCCACTCTAATAAATTTGCGAATTACATTAATTAATTACTCGAAATAATTATTTTGGAAAATGTTTATCGACAATTCATTTGTTTCTTTGATTCAATGGTTAATCGAAAGTCAACGGAAAACCTCTTTCAGTGTTTGCAGCTAATTTTATAAAACTACTGAAACGACAACACAAATCTTTGTTAAAAAAGAAGCATGAGCAAGAAGAACCGTCACTCGGTAGAAATCTTTAAAATTGGCCACGTTCAAGGGACAACAGCAGTATATTTTTCATTATTTCTGAATATCAAATGCGTACAGATTGTATTGACAAGTTGTACTCAGATAAGTTCAACATGAATTGAGCGGCACGGAAAACTGTTTATTGAACACAGAACACAAAGAAAGGCGCGGCTTACGGAGCTCAGAGTATAAATGTTGTGTTATATCTTCATTTCTAAGGTAAAACGGGCGAGCTTGCAGATGATGGTCTCCCCTACACAACTCTCAACTATGCAAACGGTCCCCTGGCCCCAAGAGTCCAGGAAAGTTTTCAACAAACTGGCGATAGACCAAATATAACCGACGTTGATACAGGTAACACATAATGATATCTTGTTAAATGATGATGAATAGAAACAGATTTAGACGAATAGAATAAATACACTTGAACATACATACATACATACATACATACATACATACATACATACATACATACATACATACATACATACATGCATACATGCATACATACATACATACATACATACATACATACATACATACATACATACATACATACATACATACATACATACATCACAGTCACCTGTGGTCTATTCCGCTCTGAGTCTATGCGCCTCATAGACGAGTGTACATATGCCTGAGAAGATTTTTTCTCAGGTATATGCACACTCGTCTACGGGGGGCATAGACGCAGAGCGGAATAGACCACAGGTGACTGTGCATACATACATTTACTTTCGGTAAAAGCTTTAAAGCGCCTGTGTTCCTACATGCGCCATTTTGACACACGTATATTCTTCTCGGTATCTTAACAGAATCCAGAGATTACCAGCAGGATGCACTGATTGCCTTTGAAATGGAGACGCATGGCGGTGAAGACGTGACAGTTCACGCTGACGGGCCCTATGCTCACTTATTCCATAATTTCCATGAACAGAATTACATCGCCCATGTGATAAAGTACGCGGCCTGTATTGGAGAATATGCAGGTCGTTGTATCGTGGAGGATGTTTCATCAGGTGTGTGAAATATGCTATTCGAACTTTGTAGATAGGTAGTTGTCCAGCTGAAGTTTATAGATGTAGATTTTCAGTAGAACGTAAATAAAACCTTACATTTACTATTGGCATATATCACAACATTCATGCATCCATATGCCCCATCAACGATTCTTGAGATATTAATGCCCCGTTAATCTCTCATTTCTTTCAGCTTCCAGAGAAGCCGTCAGCCAAATTGCATCCCTGGTAACAATGTGCGTTGCACTTCTTTTCAACATACGACTTTAGATGAAAGTACAGAAAGAAGATCAGGTCTGATGGCCGTTCAAAAGTGTCTAAACTTTGACACCCTTCTGTATATGTGTACCATTCTAGCTATATACTTGTATGTTTGTCATACATATGTATGGACGTGAGTACATAGGTATGTATGTATGTATGTATGTATGTATGTATGTATGTATGTATGTATGTATGTATGTATGTATGTATGTATGTATGTATGTATGTATGTATGTATGTATGTGTATGTACATATATTTCAATATAATATACAAATTATATATATATATATATAGACATATATATTATATATACGATGTACATATATTATGAGAGAGTGTGAGTGTGTCTGTGTGTGTGTGGTGTTTGCGTGTATGTGTGAGTAATCGTGACTACATGAACAGTTAACAGTTGCACGAAATTTTAGCGACAATATTGTATCTGTCATCACTTTTGAGTCGTACAGACAGCAATTTTAATCTAGGTATACCTGGTTTGCTAGGCAGAAAAAGAGAAGCATTTCATTTACAACAAAACAATGCCGCTGAAATTAATGAACGATGAATTGAACTGGACGTATTTCCAGTCTGTGTGAAGCAGCAAGACGAACTTCTCACCGGGCTCTGTGCTTTTTTCCGTTTTCGATTTTGTTTATTTCTTTGTTTAACATCCACATATCAGTATCATTATTTTTGATAATGTCTGTTTTGTAATTTTTTGTAGTTATTATTTTCGTATGCCGTTTTCGCTCACATTTTGTCACATACGTCATGCTGTTTACTAGCTGCCGGAACAGCTGAAGGCCCTTTTAGTGAGGATATAAATGTAATAAAATTGAGATATTCAAATTAGTTTAGGATTTTGGTTGGAAATGTGGAAAGATACTTTATCTTAATTGTTGATTAATGTCCGAATCACATCAGGGCTGAGGTTCTGAAGTGAATAGCAGCTGTACCATTTTTATGAGATTACAATTTTAATTGCGACTGTTTTGTTCTTATAGTAATTAGCTTGCATGCTTCACAAAACGATATCCAAGTTTAAGTTGATAATTTTCGCAGTTTGTGAAAGCCTTCATAGCAGCCCATGCTTATTCCTTAGGGTCCACGTTCGCCAAGTATGCTAATAAGTTTGATCAACTTAAATTTGATTTATGATGTGCATTAATTCTTGTTTATATATGTATTTTCTGTACACACACCGTTTTAGGCACCCGCATCTATACATAGACAGTGTATATGTGAATTTAAAGAAGGTAGTCAGTTTACTCGTTTAAATCAAATGTAACTCATACATGGTTTTTACTGTACATGTCATAGTTTGTAAACCAAACAGAGTAAATTCGACATCGATGGAACTCCTACTTTTATTTTTATGATGTGAAAAGATCGTGGTTTTTCGTCCTACCTTGACTGAAAGACCATTACATCTTTTTACTGAAACACGCCGCATTGCAGCGCTGGTATCATGGAGACAATACATTTATCTGGTTCTTTTTTCAGATGTAAATACTTTTGTTACAAATAAATATCGAGAGGAAATAATCAAAGTTGGCGTCATTTTTTCAATGCTAAATACCCTTGGCGAAATTAGGTTTCTGACTGTAAATTTACTGTTTATAAGGGGCAAAGATCAATCAATACTGAAGTTCCCTGGCATATAGCTAAACGGTTGTATGATAGAACGATATCTGGCACAGTGTGACTTGTGATAAAGTTTGACAGAGTAGTGGGGGCTCCTTTTGAAGTTCTTGGAGTAAATTAAGTTTTCACCGGCTTAGTTTTGTGAAAATCGGGAATTGTATTTTCCCGTATATAGGTCTAGATATAACACAGGCATGCAGTTCATGATAATTATTATGGTTTCCCATAACGCAGTAAAGAGTCTCGACAAAATTTAACAGAAACTTACACCAAGACATCAGAGTACTGTTTAGCCTGGATGGACCTTATTGCCTTTTTTAAAGATAAGTTTATTCCAGCAAAGTGGCAAATAAAACAAACTCGGAATGTGTTCACTGCTGTAGAAGAAAGTGGGTGGAACAGCGCCCCTATAGTCTGACTTGACATTATTGGTTGAGTCCTAGGTGCACCATGCATAGACCCTCCTTTGTGCCCGGATATTGTACACTATAATGTATATACACTGCCTTAGGGGGGGGGGGGGTTCAGTAATTACAGGGGGTGGGCCGGGGGAATTGGGGGGAGGGTCACTTTTTAGAAAACAGTTCATGGGGAGGGTCACTCTTTATAAACCTATCTTTGGGGGAAGGGTCACTTTTGACAGAAGCTGGTATTATGGCCAAAACTTTGATTGTCCGTGTGATATTTCCTGAATAGGAAATCACCAACAAAATACGCACACACTTATAGACCGCCATGCATAGTGAATTGACATTTTGGTGAAATTCCAAAATCAAATTTCTTACACAACCATAGACTTGTAACTACTCTAGTCTAATCAAGAACAATAATCTTAATAATCAAGCATACATAAATGCACAGATTTATCTAATTTTGTACTGAAAAAAAAAATATTCATAGTTTCATCATAGACCCCAATGCATAGTGTATGGACATTTTTGGTGAAATTCCAAAATCATATTTCTTACACAACCATAGACTTGTAACCACTCTAGTCTAATCAAGAACAATAATCTAAATAATCAAGCATACATAAATGCACAGATTTATCTAATTTTGTACTGAAAAAAATTATTCATAGTTTCATCATAGACCCCAATGCATAGTGTATTGAATAACATTTTGGTGAAATTCCAAAATCAAATTTCTTACGCAACCATAGACTTGTAACCACTCTAGTCTAATCAAGAAAATTAATATCAATAATCAAGAGTACACAAATGCAAAGATTTACCTATTTTTGTATTGGAAAACACTATTCATAATTTCATCATAAACACCATGGATATTGAACCAACTTTTTAGAGGAAATTCAGATATCAATTTCTTGTACACTAATGTTCATTTTACTTCCCTCTTCAAGGAAAGTACATTAAAATACATTATCAAACATATATAAAATAAAGATATAGCATGTTTTGTGGGGGTAAATTGTCAATAATTTGCCTGATAGACTCCATGTATTATGATTTGATATTTTTGGATGAAGCACTAAATCAGCTACATCTTGCCTTCTTATAGTTGCACAAAATATGGTGACCCTCCCTAAACTGTATGAAATACCATATCTCTTCAAAAATTCTTGCGTGATAAATTGCGACTGTCCCTCTAAAAAACACAAGCCCTCCCCTCTGAAATTTGTCCCTAACATAACAATTGAACCAATTGTTATGTAATTAGATTAGCTGATACTGTTTAGTTATTCCCGAGGAGAATACCGCAGTGGTTGGGGGGGGGGGGTCAAGTTTTAGAATGTCGGACAAGGGGAAGGGTCACATTTTAGACAGGAGGATAAGGGGGAGGGTCACATTTTACGGTACAGGTGTTCGCGAAATTCCCCCGGCCCACCCCCACCCCCCCTTGTAATTACTGAAAGTTCCCTAAATAATCACGGCTCCCTAGGGGCTACGGTCTATGTTTATTGGCATATGCACGCTAACGTACTCATGCATTGGGATTTGACGATTATTATAACCTCCCGATAACCTCGTGTCATCCCCTGTCCTATCGGCTGTGCCCGTGTCCCCAGCCAGTACACAGGGGCTTCTGATTGCAGCGTTGCTGAGTCGCTCGAAGGCCCGGGATCGAACTGTGGCCGAAGGCCGAACCTCGGTAGCAGTGTAAAGAATGGATACTACTGCCGAGGTTCGGCCTTCGGTCTCACACTTCGATCCCGGGCCTTCGATCGACAATCAGATACTGTATATCCAACTTCAGGGCAACGCTGCTTGCACCTGTGTATGAGCCCCGGGGAATGGGCATTTATTTTTTTTTAACATGATCCATGTTATGAGCCAGTGCCGTTGTTCGACACTTGACTTCTGAAACGCTTATGATTACCCTCATTCAGAATCCTTCGTCACAAGCATAATGGTTTCTTCCAGTTGATATCATGTGACTCCACCGTACACCAATCAGCACACGTGTTGATAAATAATTCTGCCCAATCGGAATAAAGCTGCGAGATTTCAAAGCGTTCTCTGCTCATTCCAGAACTGACCTTATCGCTACGTTCGGCAAGCAAGACGAAGTTTACTAATATCGTTTATTTCATGGTTACCGTAGTTATCGTGCTCTAAACTCGTACAATTTTACTAACGATGGCCTTTCGTGCAACTAGGAACAGCTCGGTGAGTGTCAATGTTGATTTCATGTTATTTTGGAAAGGGACGCGACGCGTCCGCATTCCAACGAGTGACTGACGTGGTCGGACTACAATACATTCAGAATTTAGATCCATACAAACCCCGTTCTTTGCAGGAGACGTGACAAGAAAAACCTATTTTCCATATTTAGTTTGCCACCGTGGTTTCCAACTCTGGTACATAGTTTTTAATACAGCATAGGCGTCGGCATCTTCGGCGTCCGAGTATCTGGTTGCGTGCCCCACGCCACAGCGGCATGCATGCATAATTTCTGTGATGCACGCCGTGCTTCTTTGTTGACGGCGTTTTCTGATTTAAACATACCAACGTTTGCAACATGCACCTTGTTGCTTCCAAAGGTTCACATTTGTGCCTGTAGTATATATCGTAGCGTGTCGCTTGGAATGTGGTATTACTCTGGTCTGAATATACTGTATTGTAAATTCACATATGCGTAATTTAATTTATATTCAGGTTTTTTATCCCTGTGCCTACCGGGTATTTCAATTTGAACTATCTGTCAGTTTCTGCATGGAGCTACCAAAAGACGATTTCTGGTTGTTCATGTTTCATTACAAACCATCTACACAAAAGAAGTGTTCCTAAATTCCAGCTCTGGTCACATGCCTCATTGTAGGACCATGGAGGTAGTAGGACCTAGTCTAAAATGAGAAGCCCTGGTCAACAGTCACAATCTGTCCATAACATGGCACATACCGTTTTTTCTTGCCTGTCTCCGCAGTCCACGTCACTTCATTCCACAAGAATTGGTAGTAATAGGGAAAATGATGTTGCTGCTTTCAAAAGTAAAGGACAGACCACGTCGAGACCAGCTCTCGGAACCATTGGTAATGTTATCAGCGTCAGAGACAACAAATTGAAAGGAAAAAAGGTAAGTTCTGAATTTGTCCAGCAATGGATGTGAAAAATAGAGGTTTGTTTTTAGCTCCATAATACAGATTCAGCTGAATTAACAAGTCTGTAATACGCTATAAATATCCAATCCGAAGATCAATCTAATTAAAAATTGGAAGTAACATTTGCTCTATGCTGTAAAAAAACCTAAAAAAGCTTACGTGCTGCTGTGTAGGTAAAAAAGAGATATCTTTTTTTCACCTTCATGGTACTACCATGTACTATGGAGGTGGGCTGCTGCCATGATTTTGTCCTAGCTCATTAAGGTGTGATACAATGTTCCAGGTGTTTAAATTCTTGTGTTTACCATGGATGTAAAAAATAGATTTTTTACATCCATGTGTTTACCAAAAAGAGCCCTTGCATGGTTGTATCCAAACCTTTCCTCAGTGTGAATATGAGATGAAGCTTGTATGAATTTGAGAGTTTAGACTTTAGTTCGAAGAAAACTTAGAACAGCAAATGTGCTGTTCGTCAGTCTTAGGTGGTAATCATATTTTTTTTACTTGGCATTCACACCAGGAAATAAACAAATCAACCTTGTCCAAAGGCAGGAATACCTCTTTAAAATCAATATCTGAACTGGCACCAAACAGAACAAGTAAAGTTGCTGAGAAACGAGAAGAGGTGGGTCAATGCTATCATTATTTTTTTTTCAGTTCCTACGATAAAGTTTTCGTGCACAACCCTGAAGGATTCATGCATCCACCTAGACTCTAATAAAAGGGGTCTTACCAATACAAGTTTGTGTCATGTCTGTCCCTGTTTTTAGGGGTCACTTGATATTTTGTCTCATTTTATTTGTGTACAATCTTCATGAAATACAAAATCTTTTGAGAGTATCAAATATAGCATATTTCAAGCTCTACCAAAAAGTGTAATTAGAATGGCCACATCACAGTGCTCAGAAGAAAAAAAATTGGCCACTACCTCACTTTTTTGAATGTCAAATACTATACAGCAGTCCCTTTTTTTGGTCTCATGTTATATATTCCCTCCCCACTCACCCAAAAGCATAAAAGAAAGGACATCACATGGGGCACAGTTCCTGGACCGTGCATGGGGATGTATTGCATAAACTCACGTAGAATGCCTCATCTACAATGTCCATTTAGGTGGAAAGTGACTTGCTTTTTATCCTTTGTCACTAATGTGTTCTGACTGTTCATTCACTGGCAAGATCTTGCATTTACTCATTTTTCCAGCGCTTACTGCATCAAAAATAGCCTCCTTTCTGAAATTTGCATAGGTCATGGGTTAATTCACTCGGCTGTATTTGGATGATTGACCTGTGAAGATGCATTGACATACCTTGTGTATCTATCGCTCAATTTCTTTATTTAGTAACCGGCGCTGAAAGTTTGATTTTACTCTGTGTCTTAAACTTAGCGAAATTGCCAGATTTCAGCTACATAACACAACTTTTGATACTGAATGTGAAAACAGAAAAGGGAGACTCTTGTCTATTCCATGCAATTATTTAGACAGGGCCTACACCCAGATAGTTTTTTATCAAAAAATATTTTTCCATTCTATGTATCTAATTTATAGTTGATGATCACCCCCCCTAATTTCCTGTCCATACCAATGGTATTTTTATATGGCCATACTGATTATTACAGCCATGTACATGTATAGTATTAAAACCAAAGGTTAACAAGAACAGTGCATTTACAAATAGGCTATGCTTATAAGCTGAATAGTGGTGAGTCAACATGCTTCAAAGAGCAGAACAAGAACTTACAATTGACAAAAAACGAAAAAATCTGAAAAGCTACAGCTACTGGCCTTTTACAAGTAAATGTGCCACGAATATTCATCAATGTGTCCATATCTTGTGCAATTCATCATCCATGTGATCGGTCTGCTGCAGACAGCACTTAGCACATCTAGATAACGCTTAATGTCTCTTGGCGATCAGAGGTTGAAGTCATTTCCGTTCTGTGGTCACCTTTTTGCAGAGAGCAAAATCACCAGCACCATCCCTCTTTGAATGTCACACCATCAGCGAAGAGGTGGAAACCGAGGCGGCGTTCTCTGAACAGCAGTTGCAGAATGTGGAAGACATCGACAAAGCCGACCATGAGAACCCTCAGCTCGTCAGTCAATATGTCAATGATATTTACAAGTACATGAGGCATTTGGAGGTCAGTCATGGTGTTGATCACATGTAATGCAAGTGAAAGTACATGGGTTCTTCACATGTACATTGCGTGTCTCTTATATAGTTCAATATTTTGAACCCCACATCCCTCCCCCATGGAGACTACAATCCTGGAAATCCCAGCCAAGCCCACAGTCCAGGCCTATCACTTCCCAATCTGCTATTGTCAGTAAAAAGCAGTATTGCACCAAACCTACTTATTTCGATAGACTATATAGTTCGCACAGAATGTGTATTACACCAGCTTTACCCAGTAAAAGTCATGTTTACAGTGTATTTCCAGGGTCCTTCAAAAATGTATGTTCAAGTCCTAGTATTTTTTTTAGATCCTACGTATGGGGCATGTGGTTATACTGCAGGCACTTGTTTTGACCAGCTTGACCTGATATAGTCATACATGAACTCGGCAAGATACGGGATGCATATCGGCCTCATATCATTTACATGTCTTGTTAAGAGAAATTTCGTGAAAATCAACAGAACACTTTGATAGTTGTCAACAGTGTACATACATGTACAAACTGTTTCAAGTTTCATGATAGATTCTTGTGTATCATTGGACAGTTGCTCCATGATCAGTATGGTCTTATCTAATTCTGAACTTCAATGCAATTAAAATGGCATGAATTCCAAGACTTGTTCAAGGAAATTTGCATTTTTCTTTCATTTCTCACAATTAACAGCGAGAGTACAAAGTAAGCAGTGACTACATGGAACATCAGGAAATAAATGCCCGCATGCGAGCTATCCTCATCGACTGGCTTGTCCAAGTGCACCTCCGATTCCATCTTCTCCAGGAAACACTCTTCCTCACCATTTCTATCCTGGATAGATTCTTGCAGGTAAGACCGTTTTCCTTCATCATAAATGTGTTTATGTCAGAGCTATGGGAAAATTTCAAAGGACATTTGCTATGTATTTGACCTATCATAAACTTTGACATATCCATGTAATTGATCTAATGCTCACATTCTTGACACTCACCGGGAAGGTGTAAATTTTGGAGCCTGAAACCATGATGTTGGTGTGAATTCAACATCCCAAGAGATGTGTGTATGACATTTACCATCCTACCTTGCCATGGTTCAGAGCTATTGACCCATGCCTAATTTCACACTTTTCCTACATGCACACTGTGCATCACTAATCCTCAAGATCTATTGCTGTTAGAGTGGCAAGTACCTGTTGTACTTGGTTCTTTTTCACGACAAATGGAAAAATTTTAGGCTACACACTGTACTCATAAAATGTTCATTTTCCAACATGTATATTCATGAGCACAGTGCTTTGCTGTGCATTCAACTGATCATAATGAAGGAGAGTCACCCTCAGGCCTACTCAAAGATAAAATGTTCAATGTAAAATGATCACTGAAAAACCTGAGTAACGGTATAAATGAATACATGTGGACAAACATGTACACAGGAGTACTTATAAATTTATCTGCATTTCGGCACTTGGTTGGTTGTACCAGGGTCGATTCAAATTCAAGCTTTGAACAAGGCAGAACATTGCAAAAATGATATTTTTTTTCAAGAAACGAAATTTTATATAACTCTTTTTATCATCAAAGATCCGTGAAATACATGTTGTTATTTTCAACTTTTAGTGATTCAAGAGGCTTAAATGTTTATGTAATTCTGTCTGCTAAGCTTGAAACCACCAAGTTTTATTTTGTTGGTCCAATAATAAACATCTATGAAAAGCAATGCTAAATTGTTATAGGAGTCATGTCTGTCATGAGGCTGAGGTACTTTATGAGAGTTATCACTGCAGTCAGAAATCATGTAAGGTGTATGCACAGAGCTGAATTTTTCTAACAAAAGTTATAATAAGATTTGTGAATTCCTTATTACATGAATGCCAACACTGTCATTTTTTCATTCAGGTGCAGCAGGTGTCCCGAAACAAACTACAACTTGTGGGTGTCACGGCCATGTTCTTGGCGTCCAAATACGAAGAAATGTATGCGCCTGAAATAGGAGACTTTGTATACATCACAGACAACGCCTACAACAAAGCTCAAATACGAGCCATGGAGTGCCTCATGCTCAGGGCTATTGACTTCAGCCTCGGCAAGCCTTTGTGTCTTCACTTCCTGCGCAGAAACTCCAAAGCAGGAGGGGTGAGTTGGTGTGGTTTGCAACTTTTGTGTGATCACTTATTGAGCACATTCGCTAGAACTGAAATGCTTTGTTTTGGTTTTATTTACCCGCTTGACTCTCTTAATTCAAATGTGCATGCTCTGCATGCTGGCAGCCAAGTTGTGTCTAGCTATTGCACAAAGTACGCTGCAGCATGCTGAGTTGTCGGTCTGAGCGAGCTGCCTTTATGCGTAGGCTGCAATGCTATCAACACCTGTGACAAAGAGTACATTAAAATTATCGACATATCGTATCCAAAACCCATCTACTACAAAATGCACTTGATTGAAATTACTCAGCTGTGCGAACTTATGTTCTCACCCCTAGTGTGATATCAATACCAAAGGGGGTTAGCGTAATCTACAATTAATTCTCTAGATTAAGATGTCAATTTTCACAATGTATTCTCTTCTTTCCAGGTTGATGCACAAAAACACACTTTGGCCAAATACCTCATGGAACTCACTCTCCAAGAATACGACTTTGTGCAATACGACCCCTCAGAGATCGCTGCAGCTGCTTTACTACTGTCACTGAAAGTACTAGATGATGACCCAGAGTGGAGTGATACCCTCCATTACTACAGTACCTACTCGGAAGATGAACTACTACCAATCGTCAGGAAGATGTGCAAACTCCTTGTGAAATCAGAAACTGCAAAACTCAAGGTAAGTGCCAAGTCACTTTCATAGTTTTTCCCCCTGGTAGAATATCAAATAAACTCTTAGAGTAAGCTGGGACCATTTAAGGAATTTCTTTGAAACCTCAACCAATACATCGAGTGGTTGGAATTTCACCCCGGGATTCCATTATCAATATCAGGACTTTTTAGTGGCCACCGGTTGCAAAGTGTGTTTTTTGACCCTGTTCATCAACATACCGGTACATCATATTTTCTGTTATGTGGATACTGTTCCTGTCACACAGTTGTTCAGTTCACGTCCTTGTCAGACCAACCTTAGACTGTCAACTGCCGCTTTTGGCATTGTGGCCTTTTGAATGTTTTGCTAGGTGCCTTTGGCACTCACCCTTAAGCGTATGGCTCTCAATGGAGGGGACAAGCATGTTCCTCAGGAAAAAGAAGGCACGACGGACTGTCAACAGTCCAGACCAACATGTTTTTAGGCTAAACCCAGAATTCAAAGGAACAATGCACAACTGTGCTGAAAAAATGTATGTTTCCATGTGTGTATGTACACACATTGTAGGTTTGTGTGTACTGTCATCAGGTAGCCTCTTGGGCGTACTGAGTCTGTAGGACACTGTGTCAATTTTGTTCGGCAGTAGAACCATTGTACAGGAGCCGTATGAAGTTCCTGACCAATGACACATGTCTTTTGATATGTCCATGTTTTTATAATGGTCAAGGCTATTGAAGATCTCTCGTGATATATATATTATTCTTCAATCTTGTGGTATATGTAGTTTCACATGCACAAACTTAAATTTTATTACATTGGGTCATTCTTATTACATATACAGTTTGTCTGCAAATTTGTTCAGATGTTTGAACCACCAGATCATTCATATAAGTGTGCATAAACTTGGCATTACTCATACATAAATGTCCAGATTGTCAGATTTGCATGGAGCAAGATTTTGATTTTAAGGTTTGGTGCGCCTTTTATTTCTCACCAATAGCTGGAAGGGCCAAAAACCCCATATAGATTAATATTGTCAACAAAAATAAGGGTGTCACCATGAAAATTTTTGAGATATCCAATTATAATTTATGATTTTCATATTTATGCATAGGAAAACAATTTACTGAATAATTAAGAAATAACATGGCAGAATTTAGTATTTCCCGCCAAGAGATTTTGATGAAACTTCCTCAATCGACGGATAAGTGACCAAAAAGTAGATCGATAGAAAAAAAATCGGGGTCACCACCTTCGTTCTTTAGATATAGCCAAAAGTTCTAAAAACCGGAGACTTTGATGTTGAAGTGCGCCCCGTTGAGGCAAAGATGAGAAATTATTTTTCATAATTTATAGCAATATTTCCATGATATACTTGTAAATTGTGAAATTCTTGACAACTCAACAAGGATAAATATATGACATAACAAGTAATTGCATCAATAATGCCTTTAAATCATGTTTACTTAAGCTTTTGAATGTTACTCTACCGTGACAATCATGCATACAATGTTTTTTTTGTATCAGTGCTGTGAGATTGCTGTAAAATTATTTGGACTGAATAATGATGAGATGTAGGCATCACTTTACTTTAATATGTTGAATGGAAACATAATCAAATACAATAGGGCATTAGTGAGGGTGTTTTCCTATCTTGAACTCAAAAACTCATAGACAGCATTGTAAGACTGATATAACAGTGTATTGGTGAATTAATGAATTTCATTTTGAAAACTAAACTACTAGACAAGTATATAATGTGTAAGAAAAAAGTCTTTATTCAAAATACACTATTATCATATTACGTACCACTGAAGTGATCAAACAATGAATCAATAATTTTTTTTTGTTTTCTGCTGGGCCATGGCCACTGACTGTAGCTAGCACGCAACGTCGTAGTTGTATTCGCGGTACATGTTTACATTTCTTCAAATGGATTAGAATTGATAATGTTTCTTGAATACACGAAACAGGTCAGCTGCAAGGCATACAGAACTTCCTAAATTCACTTACATTATTTGGGAATCAATATTATTCGTGGGATTTTAGATTTGGCATCAAATTTGTTCATGTTTATACATAACATGCGTACCCTACGTAAATCTCAAACTGTAATAAACGATGTTGTGCTGCTATGCTACTGAAAAGAAACAAAGTACCTGTACGCCATTGAATTCATAACAAAAAGAAACATGAACGGGATAAAGTTCATCATGTATCTTTTTCAATTTTTCCATTTTTTTTTTAGTTTGACTTCGCCTTATTATTGATTTTCTGGAAACAAATTTCCCCAGAATACGTTGCGCACTATAAAGGGCGCACCAAACCTTAAAGAGAAAGATTGTTCAAGGCAGTACAGTGTGGCCACTTTGAGAGGAAGCTGGCATATGAGTGCCTTAGTATGATGGATCTTACTGTAGTCTAACCTGTGTGTGATTTCAAGGGTTACTATTCTTTCATGCAAAACACCTTATCACAAATCTGTTGTGATTTATCAAATTATTTTCCGTTTTGGTGCTTATACATGCACAAGGGCCCAGGTTTTGGTCAAGTTTTAGAACTCTTACCTGGATATATTTTTAAAAGTGCCATTTACACATGCTCACAAGTCAAAAAGAGGTGGTATCATCAGGCTCGTGATTGATGAGTAATTCCTTGATTTTTCATTTTGCGAAACTGAAGAGGTGAGTTACAAAACTCACATTGACTGACAATGTACAGGAAATGGCATGCATTTGATAATTTCCCCTCTTGGGGCCCAAAACAGTCTGTTCACTTCCCTACAGCCTTATGAAACTTTGGCTCATTACTGTAACAAACATGCTTGTTTACCCTTATAACCAGTCAATATGTGTGCACTATTTTCATGTCACATAACTTGTACTAGAAAACCAGTTATTGAGAAATTTAATTTTGTGAATAATAGAAGTTCCCTGATTTCTTTGCAAAACTGTAATTTCATTAGTGAACGTTCCCAGTTAAATTCAGCTAACCGAATTTTCCAAAATCTGATGGCAAAAATACTGAGCCAGACAGTCAAGTTGACAGACTTACAGCAGGACATTACAGTACACAGCATCCTGGCATAATTCTGGATGAGAGTTGTCATTGCAAGGAGTGTACTACATGTAGCATAGGTTTGCGTCAGACCCTTGGCAATATGGGACATACCATACATGTACCATACATACCAAGTTGAGGAGTGGCCAACACAGTCAGGTGCCAATTATCATCTAGGAGGTACTACCAGTCAACAACAAAGAAATCACGGCTGACTCGCAGCGTGTTTGCAAGGTTATATCTGATTGGTCGATTGTCACTATTCACAGCCACTTAGGGAGTCTATTTGTATTGTTTTCATTATATTGGTAAGATTCAGCCACCCAATTGGATAACAGCTTCGAAATCGCTGCGAGTCGGCCCAGAAATCAACTCTGCAAAAATTGAAACATGGTCTGGAAGGGAGGTCGCAGGAAGTCCAAACAACACCACATATCCACACACATCACGTAAAATGTACCAAATGTGTCATTTGCAAGCATCCTTAGTGCTGATCTGGTGTTGTTTTGACTGTGTCTAACAAGACAATGTTTTGACTTTGGCAAAGATGATTTGATTGTGATCGACTGATTTTATCACAAGAGGATAATTACACCTGCCAGTGCAGTGCGTGCAATTTGTTTATTTACATTAGTTACAGTTTTGCCAACGGTTCAACAAAAACCACTACATGTACAATGTATAAGGATTTGATGTGTTTATCCTGCCTGAAATCCTTCAACTATCAGACTTACATGTTTTGAGCCTACCACACCCAGTGATGACTTCAAGTTCGAGGCGAACTTCAACCTTTATCTATATTCTTGTCACATTACTTGTTCTGGTAAACCACAACACAGTATGAGCTAGTATTATGACTGCATATCTTGAAATAGAACTTTTTGTCTTACCTTAAATTTTTATTAAGTATTTCTGGTAATTTTTATGCTTTCTTGTTTTTTTTCCTGCAGGCTGTGAAGAACAAATATGCAAGCAGTAAGTTTATGAAGATCAGCACACTGTCAAACCTAAACTCATCGACAGTGACAGAACTTGCCAGTCAGGCTACGTAGTGTTATATAGATTGTCTCTTGGTAGACATTAGACATAGACATAGGGTCCATCTAGGGAAAAAAAATCTGTAAAAAATCTGAACATGAATAGAACTGTTAGCATGGTCAGCAATTTTGTAAAAATATTTTCAGTGTAATTTATGTTGTTTGTGTGTCATGTCGTGATTCCACATTTACAAGCTTCAAATTTTGTGTAATTTTTGAAATTTAAAAAAAAATGAGAAAAAAAACTTAAGTCTGTTCTATGGTGTCTAGTAGTAATGTATAAGTGGTGTTCAATGTCCAGTTATGTTAATATTGTATGTTTTGTATCTATCCTCACATTATTTCAAAACTTAACAAGAATCTTCTGACAGGTGACAAATCAAGAACCAGAGATGGCTTTGACAACAGACTTTTATCACGCTAAAATTATGACAAAATCCTTTGTGGCCTTTTTTTATTGTATATGTTACATTGTATTTTTGTCCAGCATTTTGATATGTATTGTTCTCTTTTAGCAAATAAAGACATTCTCTTTGTGAGGTTTATATTGTTACCCTGCTTGGTTTTTTTATTTTTCTTGTATAACATAGGAAGACTACCTGCCTCAGTTTCTCTATTTAACTTACAAGTATAAGGTAGCTTTCGGTTTCATGAACCCAACACTTCTGTTCCCTCCACACTCCTGACCCCATTGCATTAGCTTTTGAAGTACCAGACTGCCATGTTGTGCCATCATGGCAGGTGATGAGGAATTCCTGAGTACTAATAGGGTGATGCATGGTGCTTACAACTGTAATGTAAAGCTGTTATCAAAATTACATTGTAGGGAAACTTTAAAGGCACATGAGCTGCAACTTTTGGCATTATTTTCATGATTTTAGATTAAAATTAGTTTATAGAGATGTTCTTACTCAGAGATGTTTACTCAAGTATAATTATCCACCGAGTGGGACTGCATGAGGTTTCAGTAAGACCTCTAATAAATGGGTGCTGCACCCAAATATGGCTGCCTCCATGCAACTACCTGATAAGCAGCGTAAATGGTGTATGTACACATTTGAATCTTTACAAATACAACATGATGCAACCCACTGAAAGAAGGGGAAAGCGATTCATTTCACTTTGACAAAAAGTTCACTTCTCACATAACCTGGCAAGATTTTGAAAAATGGCGGGAAATTTAAAATGAACAAAATTCTATTAAATTTCTTGCCTATTCTGCCACAAGCAAATATTGTTGGAGGCACAGTTAATGGCTATATCATTCAATTTGCAGATTGCAATGAATCTCTGAGGAAATTGGAGTTACCTTGAGGTTGGACAAATTTCCAGAGTTCAGCTCATGAGCCTTTAAAACAACTTACAATGTCATCCCAGGTCTCTGATAGAAAATGATAAATGGGCTTCAGCCTGGATGGGGTGGGTGGTACTTTTTCCTCCTGGTACAAAACTGCAGCGTCCATTAGCCATGTTAGTTGGAATGTAATCACATGTACTGGAAACTATAGTGGTAAAAACTGTAGATATAAACTGGCTCTGTTGACAGTATATAGACCTGACTACACCTTTGCGGACAAGTGTTGACAAGCAAACAATTGGTACTGTCATTTTGGAAGAGGAAAGTGCAAGCACTCAGGGAGGCACAGGCTAATTAGATGTTATTTGTATTGATATTTCCAGTTATGATCAAAAATTAATGATGAATATTGATAAATTATAAATATTAATGTTACAGAATAATAAAGTCTTGCTTTTTTACAAACATTGTCGTCTATTTTGAGTAAATACCTTCTGGAAACCCCATGTTGTTATGATTATTAATAAATTATGATTATGTTTAATAAAATCATATTTTACACATTGTAATCTGCTTATGCAGGACTCGAAATTAACTTTTTTCACTGGTAGTCCACTTGGGCTACCATTTCTGAAGTTGGTAGCCCGTTGACGATGGCTGGTAGCCCAAGCATATTTTAGTTCAGCGATATATTTTCGTGAACTAGACACGAAAAGGCTATTTTTCAAGATTCTAGCCGTGAAATGAATTTTCTAGCCATTTGGTGTGAATTTGCACACCTTTAATACCAACGGAAACAGATATAATGCACGATAGTGATACTCAAACGTTTGGTGACCTATTAACAACCCCTTTCACTCTGAGTTGTATGCAAATTTTGATAGTCGTCATGACAACGACACAACCTTCTCAGCACTGAGACATACTGCAGCAGGGCTAAAACAGACCATGGGCTTTCTTTATAGGGAGGAGACAATTTTCGTGTAACTGCGATTGCTAATACATTATGATCAAAATCACAGTCCCTGTCAAAATGCAATGAAAATGCGTTTTCATTGGCCATCATTTCCTGCCTGTCATTCAAGTACGTCAGAGTTCAGATATTGAAACTTTGTTGCAAAGTTCCACCGCACGGTCGTCTTCGTAATTTGCATAACAGAGTCATACTCTTGCCCTTCTTTGTCAATCTGGGTTTGACTGCAGTTAGCTCGTCCCAACATAACGGACCGGACATGACTGAATTTCGGCTGACTCGCAGCGTGCTTTGGTAGTCCGCGTGGGCTATCATTTCATGGATTTTGGTAGTCTCGGAGAAAAGTTGGTAGTCTGTGGACGCGGGACTACCGCTAATTTCGAGCCCTGCAATATAATATAATATAATATAATATAATATAATTATAAAACGGACAATATAATTGCATCAGAACTATTAATTGACCAGGCTCCAAAATAAAAGACAGTCATGTCAATCGTAGTCATTATTATTATATTTTTTTATTTCATTCAATTATATGTTCATGTGAAATACGTTTATTTGTAAACCTGCAGAAGATAGTATCTAACATCTAAACATATATGAATACAGTAGCAAAGCAAACGTTTAGTTCACATTAAATAAAACAGAAATTAAAAAATGCAAAACTTTCACAGGAAGTTTGTTTTATTTTGTAAACAGGCAATAACTGAATAAATGTTCTGTAATCAATGGAAGACACAAACACACAAACACAAAACTGTTCAGAGATTGTTGGTTAGTGTAAAAGAGTTATAAATATTGAAGAAGGATATCAAACGGAAAGTTTCATAGGGCTATCTAATGCAGCGGTGCGAATAAGAAATTAGATTCCTTATAATTATCCTCACCAATGGGGTGCGAATAACATCTTCCTTTCATAAAAGCATCGGTGAATTGTTTTATTCTCGCCGAGAAAGTAAGTTGGGACCGTCATCTAATGTTTTCTATGGCTGGGTATCCCCAAACAGAGATTTTGACCCCGAAATCTATATTTGAAAAGAAAGGTCATGATTTTCATAACAAAGGGTGGGAAATTAGTCGATTGACGCGTAGATCCAGTTGCGTGATTGGCTGAAGTACGTTCTGAGTACTAATTTAATATGTATATTTTTTATGCAAATGACAACTCCTAATATGGTTGATCGATTAGACTGTGCCAGAACAAGGTAGTTTTCGAGATTGGTCACGTGACTTGGATCCCCTGTGCAAGTTTAGTTGCTTTTCTGCCAACAAACCACAAAGAAACTCATGTTCAAAACTCATCAATTTATTTACGGTTTATACATGAAAAAAATAGAGAGGATCCTCGCGTCAGTATAAATGTTATCTCCTGAGTATTTGCGTCAGCACAGAACAATCCCATCGACCTCGTTCATTACTACATGGCCTTAAAGCTCCATAAGCTATATTTTTAGCTATTTTTTCTTAACTTTTGTTTTGTGGTTTCCCTACACTTTCTGCATTCAGTCCCTAAACTGTAATTTAATGCCAAGTATTTAAAATTTAACACAACCTATATAAGAGTATAATCTCCATTGTTATTGTTGAAAATTGTATTCAAGTCAGGACTAGAATTCATTTGTAAACAATAAACAATGATCACTACACAATACAAGCTGTATTGAAAAAAAGAATACTCGAAATTTCAGCATGACAAACGGATTAGGGTCAGGCACGGTAGTTGATATACAGAAGCAGAATACTGAAAAGCTTGTCACAAGTTAATACAGCTTATGTCCCTTTAAATGATATCCTCTGATGCAATGCGGGGGCATAAATTTTGTACGCACGGCAGCAGATATCCATCACAGTGAACCAGCCGCGATACATTTCGACCTGTTATTGATTGCCCGGATGATGAATTTGACATAAGCAAGCATTAAGTGTAGTAACACAGCGGATTAAAATAGCGATATGGAAATCTAACACGATAGACCAAGCGCTGTCAAGTTTTATGGCCGAAACCGACATCCATTTTCCGATGACAAAACTTTTATTCATCATTTGTAAAGTTATACCAGCATGACACTACACTACCTCTCTGAGATGCGCTGAACTCAAAGCTAATTAATTAAGAAACTTTTCGTGCATTGTGAGGGCTAACCAGTGTTGAAAGACACGGATACCGAACAAATTATGAGCCGTTCCCATGGGAAAACAATTCGTTACCTAAACTTTCTTCGAAAGGAGCTGTTCAAGTCTTTCCCCATTACTTTATACATTTGTTTGAATCTAGATGATGCGACTCCATGCAATGCAAAAACGAGCAGCGGTTACACTTTGTGACATGATGCCTATCGAGCGCCGTACACCCCATACGATTCTATGGCAACTTGTTGATGACGTAGCGAGCAGCTTTCCAAAGGTGACCCGGAACTATTTTAAACTTGAGAACTTCAGGCTTTAAAGTGATCAATTACTTGTTCGACAAAAATCGAGTTTTTAGAAAATCTATACATTAAATACCGATAAACCGCATACAGTCGTTTGCAAATTAACCTAAGTTGGGGGAAATTTTGTGAGAGACGCGTGATAAAAACATTATAACCCAAACAATTGACTATGTACCCCGGGGCAGGAAACCATTCGCCCGACGTCAGTCACATACTATATTAGGCCAAAAAAGAAGAAATTGTGCTGTTCCGATAACATGGTTTTCTAAATTAGGGTAGGTAGGTCGGGGGAATTTACTTTTTGAATGCAAAAAATATTTTCAATTTTATCAAGATGCTTTGCAGAACCCTGCTGAATGAAATAGTTCGCGATTATGTTGTGTAAGACCTTTGTGAGCCGCCAAAATGATTGTTAAAAATAATATTAAAAATTAGAAGCGTCAGATCCAAAATTGCTGAAGTGCCTTGACATGATAGGTTAAAAGGTGAATTCGTCGCCAACGTAGATATCCAAAAAGATAATGCATATACTTTCACAGTTTTCTAGTATGTAAATTGTAAAGTTGGTTCGCGAGTCATTTTTATCAGCAAGATACTATATCTCACAAAATGGTTTAGGCCAGCCAGTTAATACCACTCATTTGTTGTAAAATCCAAATCTAGTTCATGCACCATGATATATGATATAGAACTTGTCACCGTTTCTCGACCCCTCATTTCACAGTAGATTTCCTCAAACAGTTTCCAATTTGCAAAAGCATCCAGTGGCTGATTACAATTTCTTTGATACAGACTAAGCCGATAATATCACATTAGTGTATTCTGTCTTCACAAAGATATACCATTTCTTGTGTACATTTGGTTTCCACACACAACAAAGAACATGTGCTAGCCCTCGTAATTTATTCATACGATAATAACGCATGTAATCTCGCCTTTCAGAGAGAGAGAGAGAGAGAGAGAGAGAGAGAGAGAGAGAGAGAGAGAGAGAGAGAGAGAGAGAGAGAGAGAGAGAGAGAGAGATTTGGAAAGTTTGGGACAGTTTCGGCACAACATGTAAAGCTTGCGGTGTTCTTTCTAAGTTTAGTGTCAGGGTCATGTAGTTTATTAATTTTGGAATATAACTTTGTTATCCCGACTCAGAAAGATGGAGGTTTAATTAGTATAATTTTAACCATATCTATTATGTTTTTAGTAAATATAATATAAGATGTAGTAGATTTAAGAAGTTCAACTTGGAACATTCATCAATTTGAATGGAAGGGAACGTGAGAAATTCAGTGACTTTCGCTTTACTTTAAATATCCAAATTTTTACTCATCGAAAAAAGATTCTCCTTAGGTCATTGATTATTTCACTCGTACAGGCAGTTTTCATGACCTCAACATGACCTTGAACCTCGTATTCATTTGTGTCGATATGAATTTACTTTCATTGAAAAATGTGTAATGGCCTACTACATTTTTAACTGAATTTTCACGTAAGCTTGTTTTCAATTTTCAAACAGAAATTGTTCTCGCTGCGTGCTGCAATATGTTGAATTTTCCATTAGACTATATACCAAAATAGTGCCCGGATGTAATGTCATGTAGGGTCACGGAAATGACGTATTGACCCGTTAGAAATACTTCCATTACAAATATTCGATTCGTCACTGTGTATAAACTATGCCACCTTATAAACGTTCAAAGAATTTTAGTGCCAACGTGTGAGTTATCTTTCCTTAATGAAACAATAGTTGATATACCTCATATTTCCCAGTTTCAGAAACCTCCAGTTATGTGCACAAATTAAGTTCCCAGAATGCATATATGTAATAAACCCTGCAACACTTGAGTCTATTCTGCAGCTATATTGTCAATATTTTACAGGGCAGATTAATATAACACTGCAGACTCTGCCGTGTACACCTATACTATTTCATAGGCCTATACGTCTCTGTGTTGCTTCCATGTGTTTCACTGTAATATATACGAACCCACTTCTTCTGCTTTAACAATTCCAAGACTTTCGTAACCCTCACGGCTCTTAATTCAAAATCAAGGAATCCCTATATTTACATTCTGTCGACTCGAAGGCATAACCAACGACTGTTGTTTCAGTAAAGTGAGAAAGTGCAGAGTAATGTTTTTTCAGCAGTTTCTTTTGCTATGTAGGTGTGGGTTGTTTGTTTGTTTGTTTTTTCTCTTTTTTGTCGCCACGGTTAAGTTGTGCCGTTGCTACTGCGTACATTGCACTCTCATGAACTATGAAATTAATTAAGCGAGCCACAAAAAGTTCATCAATGTCGGAAGTCTCTCTTGGGACCGCTCTGTAATATTTAGTACTTCATAAAACATTGAAGAGTCAAGGTCACGCTTTCTTTGTGTCTTTTTAGGTTTCATTGAAATTATTCAGAAATACCTTCTTGAGTTTTATTCAACCATGAACTCGAATAACTTTTAGGCCTGGCACAATGGCCAGCAAGTACGCACACAGCTTCACTGCACTGTTCACAATGATGTGTAGCTGCGCCTTTGTACTAGTAGAGGCGCCGTGTCCTAATTAGCATACAGGTATTACTGAATCAAGAAACTACTGTCACCGGTTTCTTTATCCTTTCTATCTGTAGACGGATTTCATGGTATGTTTTATTGAACATCAAGTTCAAAATGTTCCAAGATTTCGAACATCGTAAATGACATCTCAAAGACGAACACATTTTGTCCCTGTGTACAGCCAAGTATCGCTAGATATTGATGAATTTCAGAATGCATTGTCTGTGAGAGGTCCATGCATTGGGGTTTCCACAAATGTATTATACACCAATGAAAGACTCGGTGAGCACAAAACAAAGACTCGCACTCACATTTCGCCCAAGATTGTAGTTTCTAGCCACCCCAATATATGTGCCATACCTAGTTCCTCTCACAGGAAATCTTTAATCTCACATGTCACGTGATCTGTGATCAAAAAAATAATATTTGCACTTCGCTCGGAGCTGTTACTATGATTACACTTTGTGAGTTTCAATTATGAATACATTGGAAAACGCGTATTCTTATGATAATAGGTTCGAATTTCGCCGATTCTGCTTATTACACTGTACATGCCTACGCAGAGGAGATGCTTTTAAGGCATCGCTGGATTTAGTGCCGGTGAAACTTCAGATAGGATCAATGTTTGAACGTTGGTGATGGGCTGGA